>NC_051178.1:40654074-40705871 GCF_013339695.2 Rhipicephalus sanguineus
ACTATTATGTAAGGGGCGAAAACGAGACCGGAAGGGGATATGGAAAAAGTAGGAAAGAAGGAAAGAATGAAAGAAGTGGGAAAAGAAAAGTGGTGAACAGTGATGATATGATGATATGATTATACAGAAGTATGGTACTGTGACAAATGGACTTGGGACACACCATGAGCAGAACGTGTAAGGCTATCACAGAGGGCAATGAAGAGCCGCCGTCGCAGTTCACAGATGGGATGGCCGTACAGTTGTCCAGACCAAGGCACAGCGCACAAGGTGTAAACGGGAACCCCCGTCAGCTCCAAGAGACGGAGATCCTACACACCGGCCGATGCCAAGGTCCGTGGTCAACAGGGCAAGTCGGCAGGTGTCCAGCTCCAAGTCCATAAGCCACCGGTCCCAGGTAACAATGTCACCGTCCCGCAGTCCAGGTCATGGTCCCATGGTCCTAGGTGCAGTTCAGGGAAACTCGGGGTGTCTTCCGACATGCGTGTCAACCTCTGGAGCGCGGCTGCGAAAGGCTCTGTCATTATCGAGAGGAGGCACTAAAACGTCGGAGCCGAGGGAATCGTAGGACCAGGTAAGGCTTGACAGTACAACCCGTACCGGACGATTGTCTGCCACACTCGAGTAGGGGAAGGACCCCAGCCTTCCACGGCCAAAGGACCCGCGTGCGGACAAGACAAGCCGTCACAGACCGGGTGCGTGTGAGTGTGTTGTGTCCGGTGATTAGGATGGAATGTCCGGAATGTGGTCACTAACAGCTATTGCGATGCGCGTAAGAAGCGCTCGATTATGCGTTTTGGCGAGCAAGAGGGGTCTATCAGTTCCCTGAAGCGCGTCGTGGGTGTGTAGGCGGTTAAAGAGTGCACGAGTAAGAGGGCACTCACCGAAGTAGTGTTCCAGTGCCGGTGCTAACTGACCGCAAGGGCAAAGAGGTTCGTGCATTAGTCCAAATCTGTGGAATAATGCGGGAATCTGCCGTGTCCTGTAAGGAGCGTGATGAGGTGCCTATTTGGGGGAAAGAACGAAGGCAAGCATGAAAGGTCTGGGACCCATTTAAATAGTTCTGTGGCAGGATGTGAATTGCGCCAATCATCAGCCCATTGTTTTAAGGCTTCCCGTTTGAGGGTGTCCTTAAACGTTCGGACCGATGTGAGGGCCGTACGTGGGAGTCCTAGGCCGCAGGATTTCATAGCTAGAAAGTCCGCAAGCTCGTTGCCAAAGATGCCTCTGTGACCAGGGATGTGAAAAATGGCAAACGAGCGAACGGAAGAAATTCGGGAGATGAGGTCACGTAACAGGTGAACCCGCGGGTCTAAGCAGTAGGGGTTGGCTAGTGCTTGAAGAACCGACAGGCAGTCGGTGTACACGTATATCGATTTGAGGGAAAAATCGGTAACGAGGTATTGCAGGGCCTCTGTCAATGCTATTTCAGTGCAGTAAGCACTTGTGGCCTTCTCCACTTTAAACCGGCCGATGGATACTATCGACGTAGCTCGTCCCAAGATGACATAAGCCGCACCAGCAGAGAGGGATGTGTATGCGCCGTCCGTGTAAACGGGAATGCCAGGATGGCGTGCCATGTTCCTTGCTTCACTAACCGTGAGGCGTTTGTACCTTGACTGATGGAGAAGTAATGTGCCGGATGGGAGTGCCATTTATCTAGAGGCAGTGCAACAGTCGTGGGGTCCCAAGTAATGCCGTCCGATGTTATTGTGCGACGTAACTTTAAAAACGTGAACTGCCGGTTTGGAGGCGTAACTCCATCTCGATGGGGAGAGCGGTGAACGAGAACTTGCAAGCGCCGCCGTGCGCGTCGTCTTGTACGCGCCGGTAAGAGCGAGCAAAGCCGTTCTTTGCGCCGAAATGAGACGACTCTTTAAACGACAGTCGGGTTGTTCGGGCCACCAGATCGGCGAGGCATAAGATATTACCGGCAAGATGACCTGCGATATAAAAGTCTTAACGCTGCTGGTTTTACCGCAGCTGTCATGGTTTTGAAGGCCACAACCTTGGCTGAGACGTGGTTAATCTTGTCCCGCAGGAAGTCCGCGTGCGCAAAAAAGGATAGGCGACGGTCGAAAACGACGCCTAATATCCTGAGGTGTCGGTGTATTTCAGGCCTGGTTGAGAAGAATCCGTGCGGACTGGTGGGGCGCACCCGCTCCATGCCTCCAACGCCGTGCGAAAAGAGGACGCAGGACGTCTTTTCGCGACTGAAGCTTGACTTTGACCTGAGCCGACCATTTATCTACGCGCCGGAGGACCTCAGAAGCTTTGTCCGACAGTTCCTGTCGCTTTGCACCGGGAATGAGAATCACAGTGGTCGTCAGCATACGCCTGGACCACGACACCCTCAGGCATGGGTAGGGATAAGAGACCATGAATGATTACATTCCACAAAAGGGGAGAGATAGGCGAGCCTTGAGGACTGCCTAATGACGGGTGCGCCTCTACCCGCCAGCATTGGGGAGGGAAAACGACCGTTCTGTCCGTGAGGAACGTCCTGATGAGGTGATAAAGACACGACGGCAGCCCTCTCTCCCGAAAAGAATTGCAAGGACGCAAGGGTGCCACACGCTATCGAAGGCTCCCTGGAAGTCCAATGCCATAAGTATTGGCAGGGCGTCTTGCTTGCCTTCAACGAGAGGAGCTGCTCGTGAAGGCTGTGGAGTGCCAATACCGCACTTTTAAGCGTGTGTGAAGCCGTACTGGTTAGAATGGGTGTGACCCGCCGCGGTGTAGAAAATAGTAGAGTCGGCTGTTTAGTAGTCTCTCTAGCACTTTGCCGAGGGACCGAGTTAACACAGATCGGTCTGTAAGAGGGTCGTCAGCTCTGATAGACGGCCGGGTTTACGAATGAATAGGATTCGGCCCTCTGCGCCAGCAAGATGGAAATGACCAGACGAAGAGCCGAATTAAAAAGCCACAGCAGGAAGGGCGTGTGAATGGAAACCAGCCCCTTTACTAGCGAAGGGGTTAATCCATCAGGCCCCGGCGCCGAGCGGTCCTTCTCTGCCGGACGGTCGATTCGAGTTCGTAGGGCGAGAAGGGGGTGTCCTGTTCGCGCGTCCAATACGGTGCTGCTGCCAGGCTACGAACCGCCGCATGGTCACTGTCAATCGGAGGTGTGGTCATCTACAAGCTACCTGCGTCTGAAGGAGGAGGGTGGCGGCCTCCAAGTGTGTTGATGTGTATGTGCCGTCTTCTTTACGAAGAGGTGGAAGCACCAAATCGGTTCGCTGTCTGCCGAACGCTTCCTTAAAAGGAGCCGAAAATAATGATCGCTTTGCGCACTCAGCACAAAAGCCTCTAAGGTAGGAGTCCTTCGCACGCGCAGTTTCCCGGCGAAAGCTGCGAGTGCCACACTGTACTGGACCGAAAAAGGTCACGCAGAGCGTCAGTTTTTGCAGCGCTGATATCTGCGTCTTAGTGCATTCACCCGGCGGCGTTCCTGCGCTAGTTAGGTGTCCACCACGGATTGCCGCGTCTGTGCCTTTGACTGGCCTGCGGTATTTATGTAGGTAGCGTTCAAGTAGACGGTAGAATTGGGTGACGACTCTGTCTAAAGACTCGGCAGACTGTAACTGCGCCTGGTTTACCTGTGCAAACCAAGGCTCTGAGGACAAGAAGTGAGCAATTGCTCACGAGAATATCGAGTGAGGCGTTTGTGCCGCCTCACAACTGGTCGCCAACAACTACCTCTATGTAGCGGTGTTCGGAGAAGGTCACCTCTTCGAGAACCCGCCAGGTATAACCCCGCCACAATAGCCGCAGGCGTGGCTAGTGTGACATCTATCCAGGACATAGAATAACGTGTCTCGTACGTCGGAATAGAGGCCGCGTCATTAAGGAGGAGGAGGCCGTGTGTGGACATGAATTCCACGAGACGCGAACCTCGAGGATCGGAGAGTTGGGCTCCCCATGCGGCGTGCTTGGCGTTGAAGTCGCCGGCTATTATTTATGTTGGGAGTCCGAGACAATGCCAGCGCCTGTTCTAACTACCACAACGTAGGCTCCATTGACCCGGTGAGGTGGGGCATACGCAGAATAAAGGTGAATTCGAAGCCTTGAGCCTCACAATACAAAGCACCACAAGCTCCGAGGGTGATTAAGGGGCACAGGTCGAATGGAGCCTTGTGGACGATAATTAAGGCGGCTGGATCTTTCTCGACTGCTATCGAGTGAAACCCGTGTGCCAGGTGAGGTAGCTTTTTACCCGGCCGGTACGGGTCCGAGACCGCGGCGAGCGAACATCCTGTTGCTTGCATGTGGTCACAGAGATTGGATGTGGCACGTCGGGCGTGAGCTAAGTTTGCCTGAGTAAACTTTAGCGCTATCGCCCTGTGTGGATTCCTCTGTACCGCTGTGAGGTTTCCTGAATGGGCTCCCAATACGCCACGACCTGTCCCTGCGCCTGCGCGTACCTGTGCCCCCCCTACCTCTACTACCCCCCTATCCCCGCTACGCTCGTCATCTCCTCTCCCTCGGACTCCCGCCCTCTTTTATTGGCGGAGCCGTAATTCGTACGTGCGCGGAGACGCGCCACCCTGTCCACTAATAGTGGACAGGAGGGGAAACCCGCGGGTGGCCCTCTGCCGGTCTTCCGCCCTTGCGGCACTCTGCGCAGCAAAAACGGCTGCTTCCCCCATCCGCACCGCACAAGTGGTCGAAAGGTGATTGCCGCCGCATCTCATGCAAATTGCTTGCGATTCATCGTGCCTGTGAGGACAGGAACTGCGACCGTGACCGTACGTGGCGCAGAACGTGCACGTAGGCACGTGCAGGTCCTCAGTAACGCTAACTATAGTCCAACCTAACGATATACGATGGCGCGACATCAACTTATGAAAAGCTCTCCGGATCGACCTCGGCAATGAATGCAGTGGTACCCGAGCGTTCGCGAAACGTGAGCTTAACGGAACAACGGGCCACGTCGAGATCTAGACCCGCGTTCCTCTCATTGAGGAGAGAGAAAAAGCTGTTGTGATCAATGTCTGGGTCTACTCCAGAAAACCGTACGTGTGGGTTACGCTTGCCCGGACGCGGACCGAGATTGACGCGCGCGTGACTGCGTTCTCCTGAATAGCATTGACCATGTTTTGTATGGTGTCGTGTGTGTTAGAGAAGACTGTCAAGCCGTACCTGGTGTGCCGCAGGACGACGTCCGTGATGCCTTTGGACACCGGGTCTATGTTCGTCTTGAGAAGGCGAAGGACGTCTCGCGCCGCAGTCGTCGTCTGTGCGGTAGGCGTAAGGAAGGCCAGGTGATCGTGCCTGGTTCCGACCGACGATGCTGACTCGCCAGGACCCGAAGCCGCAGATGAGAGACCCGGCCTCCCAGGAGCCTGTGCACCAGCCATCGGACCCGGCCGCAGGACCGCAGCGTAGGTCAAGCCGCCGGCCGGTCCCGAGAGCGTCGGCGGCGCTCCCAGCGGTACGCCGGCATCAGATCCAAGGGCACCAGTGGGTCCGTGCGCCGCAGCCGCGGCCCGACCCGCGAGAACGTCCCCAACCAGCGGCCTTCGGCCACCAAAGCCTTCCGCTGCAGGCCCGCGATCTCCCTGCGGGCCTCCACGAGCTGGCCCCGCAGCGCCAGGGCCGCACCACGCTCCACGGCCGCGTCCGCTCGCAGGTCGGAGCACAGGGCCACCAGCTCAAACACGCGGGTCAAGATGTAGTTCCGCGCGCTGACCGTGATGCGGTTCGCCGAGTCTGCGCAGAACCGGGACAGCTGGTCCTCAAGCTCCCGCGCTCTCGCCTGCGCCCGAGCACCGTGGTCCGTTCCACGCCCGGTCTCGACCGCCGTGGTCTCCGAGACGGGATGACCCCGCGTCATCCTCATCCGGGCTGGACACAGCTGGAGTGGTCCTGCAAGAGCTGGAACGGGAACGGGTATGCGCCGGGCCCGTAGTGGGCTTCGACCCTGCCGGCCGCCTCGGCTGTCTCAACTTGGCCACTTTCCGCCTGACCAGCTAGCCCTGCCAGTAAAACGTCTCCTTCGGGCGAAAAAGAGATGTCAGACGTTGCCGGCGAGCCGCCCGGCGAAGGCGGCCCGCCCCCGAGGGCGAGACTTCATGCTCGGCCCTAGTAGCGGCCATAGTGGGCCGGCTCATACCCGAAGGAGGCTAAGCCTCGGGTAGCTCACGATTTGAGCAAACGGGAAAAATAAAGCGGTCTGGGTGCGAATTACCGCTCCCCCGAAGGTCCTGAGACCTTTAGGCACTGCCCTATCGCTAAGGGATGGGGACTAAAAAGCAAAAAACTGACCTTTCGCTGGATTTCTGCAGAGCCGAGACAGCGGGCAGCCAGCCACAGTCACGAGCGCTCGTGACTGTGGACTAACGGGAAAGAGATGGTCAATTATTAATAAAATAGGCTATCACGCCGCGAAAAAACGCGTCGGAAGCGTTCCCTGAGCCTTTAGAAATGCGAGGACAGCAAGAAATCGGCGCGGAAAAGGAAATTTCCTGACCTTTCGAAGATCGAGGCAGGAGCCGAAGAACCAGGCAGCCGTACAGTGTCACGAGCGCTCGTGACACTGTACTTGGCTGAAAGAAGTGCCGCCCCAGCCAAACTCCGCGTCCGACACTGTACACGCTCCTTCTGCAGCTGCTTGGCTGAAAGAAGCGCCGCCCCAATCCAAACTCCCCCTCCGACACTGTACACGCTCCTCCTGCACCTGCTTGGCTGAAAGAAGCGCCGCCCCGGCCAAACTCCCCGTCCGACACTGTACACCTCCTTCTGCAGCTGCTTGGCTGAAAGAAGTGCCGCCCCAGTAAATTCATTCCCATTGTTGAGATAAGAATAAAGACAAAAATAAAGGCATGGGAAAAACCTGTACCTGCCGAAGCATACCAGGTATAAAGCCAATAAACATAAATGAAAAGGGGTTTTAATACAACCCAAAGCGCAAATTTAGTGGAAAAGCCAATTAGATAAAAGAAAATGTGGGCAACGGTAACGCATATGGGTCCTAAGAGCGTTGGGACGACGAGCACAGAAACCGGGCTTTTTTTTTTAATGACGATGAAATGAACAAGACGCAGTGGGGCGAAACTTGCCCAATGAAAATAAAAAATAAAAGGTGAAATAAATGAAAGAAATGAAAAGAAATCAATCCAAAGACAGGTACCAGGCCAGGCGGCCCACACGGCCTAGGGCGACCAAGGCACGGCCGCGACACACACAAGTTGCCAACAGGCACCACTGCAGACAGTCCGCGGTGCGTCTAGGCAGGACGGAGAGCGGAGAAGGTGCAGCGTGGAATCCTGGCCCCGAGTCCAAGTGCGCAGGTCCCTGACCAGTACCAAGAGATGATGTCCGTAGCCGAAGGACGGTAGTCCACTGTGGCCCAGCGGTCCAGAGGAGCAGACCCACGGCAAAGAGTGGCTGGGATCACAGCCTCCGAGGGCCTGGCAGTGGCGTGGAAAGGTGCAGCAGCCGCAGGAGGCCACGTCACCAAGCGGGGGAAGCTGGAGGAACCTTCTGAGGAGACAGATTTCCAAGCGCGACGTGGGCAGGGCACCAGGAACGGCCACACCGATCCGCTCGCCGAAAACGCGCGAAGGAGCGTTGCGAGGCTAGGCTGGCCGAGACCCGAGGGCCCCACCGGAATGGCCCCTGTGCCAGCCCCACCTCACAAGGCCCCAAGGTGTAAGTGTAAGGTCGAACAGGCCGTGATGAAACTATGGCAAATGCGGGAGCGCCTCGCTTAACGCTCGCACTGCACCGATGAGCAGAGCTCGGTTTCGTGGGCAGCCGAGGATCGTGTAATACTGCGCAGCGCGGTAAGCTTCATGAGGCTCGATCCGTGAGGTGAACGGAGCCGTGATGGTGCACGCATGCAGGGACATGTGACATGTCCAAGCAGTAGGAGCCGCAAGGACATCGCGGTTCCCTCATGATGTTGAAACGAAAGAAATAGTGGGGGAACCTCCCGTGACCCGTGAGGAGCGTGACTAACGGCGCAGGTGGCGGGAAATACGGTGGTAAATCGTGGACATCCTGCACCCAACGAAATAGTTCCGTGCGCGTACTTGTCTCGCGCCATCGGGCCGTCCAAAGTACAAGTGTCTCGCGTCGTAGCTGCTGACGCACCGCCCTGAAGGGGAGCGGCAACGAGCGGTCGTGACCGTGTACAGCAGCGCGCTGCGCTAAAAAGTCGGCTACCTCGTTGCCGAACACTCCCGAATGGCCAGGGACGTGGAAAATATGTAGCGGCACAGAGCGCGATAGACGGCGCAGCAATACACGTAAATCGAGCACGTGCGGCTCGACATTGCGCTGGGACGCCAGTGCCTGGAGGAGCGAAAGGCAATCGGTGTAGAACGCCACAGGCAGCGTATAATGCGCGGATAGCGCGTACAAGACGGCCTCGCGGAAGGCAACAACCTCCGCGGTGTACACGGAAGTTGCACGGGTCAGTCTAAAGCGTCCCACGCCCAGGACACGAGTGGGATTCGCCAACACAACCGCACCAGCCGCACCAGCCGAGAGAGATGAAAACGATCCATCAGTATAGACGTGCACCGCCGCGGCGCGAGATGCAACGCGCGCCTGCGCGCTATTGAGGCGGATGAACGGCACCGCGGCAGGAACCGACGGATGAATTGCCGTGTGCTGATGCGCGTCGGCCACCCAAGAGGGACGGAACCTGCAAGCTCCGAACGCGATGTGTCGGCGTAGCGTGAAGAGGCGGAACTCCGCGTTCACGCGCTCCAGCTCAAGGTCTATAGGAGGAGCATGCATCAGCACCTGCAGTGCCGCCGTGCTGGTGGTACGGTAAGCGCGCGTCAGGGCTAAAAGAGCGACGCGCTGTACCGTTATCATGCGTGCCTGCAAGCGACAATCTACGTGGTCCTCACTCCACCACACCGGACTCCCGTACGTGAGAGCCGGAAGAATGACCTGGCGGTACATGACGAGTTTGTGGGTGGGCCGAACGTAGCAGCGCTGCATGGCGAAAAAGGTCGCGACCCGCGAAGCCAGAAGGGCGACCTTTTGACGGAGGTAATCAGCATGAGGAAAAAACGACAGCCGCCTGTCAAAGATGACGCCGAGGACTCGCAGGTGTTCCCTAAACTGGAGCGTCGGTTCGCCGGGAGCGAGGCGTACCACCGGATTCACGCGCTCCATACCCCCTACTCCATGGCTGAACAAGACGCAGAAGGTCTTGTCACAGTTAAGGGAAACCTTGACGTCGCGAGACCATCGTATGACACGGCGGAGTACCTCAGACGCCAAGTTACCGAGCGCATCTCGGGAGGGCGCCGGCACCACAATGATGGTGTCGTCAGCGTATGCCTGAACAAGGACGCCTGGCGGCATAGACAATGACAGGAGACTGTCGATGACAACATTCCATAAAAGAGGAGACAGGGGAGACCCCTGCGGGCTGCCCAGCGTTGGGTTGGCCTCGACTTGTCCCGCGTGGGATTGTAAAAAGACCGAGCGACCCTCGAGGAAAGTGCGGAGGAGATGGTACAGTCCGCTCGGGAGGGCGCGGTCACGAAAGTAGCGAAGGACAAGCGGGTGCCAGACGCTGTCAAACGCCCCATGGAAGTCCAGGGACATGAGTAGCGCAGGCATGCGGTTGATTTTGAGGCGCGTCAGGCGTTCCTTCAATGCGTGAAGGGCGAGCAGGGAGCTGCGCCCTCTCGTAAAACCGTACTGGCGCGGGTGCACGAGGCCTCGATTCTCCAAGAAATATTGGAGTCGGCCGTTCAGTAAGCGCTCCAGCGTCTTACCGAAGACGGAACTGACACATATTGGCCTATACGAGGACGTGCGTTCCGGCGGGCGACCCGGCTTTTGAATGAAGGATACGCGCGCACGACGCCAACAGCGGGGAAAGTAACCCAACGCGAGTGAGGCGTTAAAGAGCAGAAGGAAGAACCGCGGGTGGAAGCGGAAGAGCGCCTTCATGATGACCGGGGAAATCAAGTCGGGGCCAGCCGCCGACTTGTTGGGCGTGTTGCGGAGCACGTCGACAACCTCCGTGTACGTGAACGGAACGTCCTCGTACGCCGACGTGTACGGCGCCGCCGCTAACGCGCGCGTGAGTGCGTGCGAGGTCTCGTCTGTGGCAGGATCGTCGACCGCGATCTGCGTGCGCAGAAGAAACGCGGCCGACTCGAGATGGGTCGACGTGTGAGTGCCGTCCGGAGCTATCAACGACGGCAAAAAGCGAAACTGGTGAAGCCGGCCGAACGCCTCCTTAAAGGGCCGAGAGAAGAACGAAGCGCGCACGCAGGACAACGTTTGTCCGCGAACGTGCACTTCGCGCGCCTCTTTGATACGCCTACGGAACTCCGCAAGCGCCGTCGTGTATTCCCGGCGGTATACACCGCGCATCAGGGGGTCTCGGGCACGTTGAAAGCGGCGGCGCTTGGCGGCGACCGCGGAGCGCTCGATAGTGAGAGCAGGAGTAAACCACGGTTTACTCGTGGGGCGGGCCTTGACCGGCCTAAGGTGACGTTGGTACTGCCGAGTGAACCTCACGTAAAAGGCATCGAGGACTCGATCGATCGCGTCGGGTGAGGCGAGGGACGCGCCTGAAACCCTCGCGAACCACGGATCGCGCCGTAGAGCCTCAAGGAGTTGAAGGCGCGCGTACGTCGTAAGACGTCTTCCCTGTTTTGGAATAGCTCCCACGCGTACCTCGACCAGCCGGTGCTCCGAGTAGGTGGTGTCATCCGTGACCAACCACTCATAGCCGGCGGAAAGGACCGAAGGCGTCGCGAACGTGAGGTCAATCCAGCTGGCCGAGTACAGCGTTTCAAAAGTAGGGAGTGATAGGGCGTCGTTGAGAGTTACTAAATTCAAAGAAAGCGTGAACTGGGAGACCTGCAAACCGCGTTCATCCGTCTCCATCGGCCCCCAGAGCTGGTGTTTAGCGTTAAAATCTCCGGCCAAGATCACGTTGCGTGATCGAGGCATCCTGAGGACCTCCGATATGGCGTCAAATATCGGGTCAAGGGAAGAGTGAGGTGGAGCATAGGTCGAGATGAAAACGAAGTCGAACGCGGCCGCCTCACAGTAAATCGCGACGACGTTAGTCGAAGCGTATAGCGGGCACACATCAAACGGCGGATTATGTGTAATAATGACAGCACCGGGGTCCTCCGCCACTGAGTACGCAAGGTACCCGTGCGGCAGCGCGGGAAGGCGTCTGGATGACCGGTAAGGGTCACTAACCGCCGCTAGGCGTATATCGCGCGCCGTAAGCGTATCCATAAAAGTCGTGAATGCCCGCTTCGCGTGATCTAGGTTTATCTGCGCGAATCTAACACATACGGCCCCCCCGCAGTCCCCCCTGGCGGCAGAATACCCGCCACTATGCGTCGCCATAGTTAGTCCTGGCGCGCATGCGCGCTACTCGTTCGAGCAGCAGCGGGCAGTGGGGATAACCGGTGGGATGACCTTCTGCGTCCAACCCTGCGCGCCGGCATTCCGCGCATGCCACGGTGGGGTCTCCCAAACGCACTGTACACGCCGTACGAACGTGCCCTTCGGTGGCGCAACGCGTGCAAACAGCGCGCGCCGGATCGTTGCGCAACGGACAGGAACTGCGGCCGTGTCCGTATGTGGCGCAGAATGTGCACGTTGAAACTTGTAAGTCCTCGGTGACGCGGACCGAGGTCCAACCTACCGAGATGCGCTGTTGCGTCATAATGCGCCTAAACGCCTCGGGGTCAACCTCGGCAATGACAGCCGACGTGCCCGAACGTTCGCGGAAAGACGCCCTGACCTTGCAGGTCCGCGGATCCAGCTGTAGCTGCGGGTTGCGGTCTCGGACGCGGTCTATGAAATCGGCCTGGGAGATGTCGGGGTCTACTCCAGAGAAACGAACGTGAGGGTTACGCCTCTCAGGAATCCTCATAGATAACGCGGCGCACGTTATCGCATTATCGGCGATGGCCTGTCGCATGTGTGTGAGTGTGTCGCGCGTGCGAGCGAATACAGTGAGGCCATACCTGGTATGCCGAAGCGTCACGTCGCGGATGTTGTTGGCCACCGGATCGATGTTCTCCTTGAGCAGGCGGAGAGAGTCCCGTGCAGGTGTCGCAGAAGGCGCGATGGGGGTGACGAAGGCCACGTGCTCATGAAGAGACTGGCCCGATGCCAGAGCAATGTCGTCAGGCCTGGAGGACGCGGGAGCAGCGGGTACACCCGCCCGGAGAGCCGCCGCGTAAGACATGGCGGCAGGAACAGTCCCCGAGTCCAGCGGAGGGGCGCCCTGAAGTCCCGCAGGAAGGCCAGGTCGAGTCTGTGCCGATGCCACGGCCACAGGAAGATGGGCCGGATCCGTGAACGGCTGGGCAGTCGTCCGCGCCTCAGCCAGGACAGCACGTCGATGCATGTCAGCCGCCTCGCGCCGGGTCTCGAGCAGTTGTCCCTGTAAGGCCATAACTGCGCCGCGCTCGCAGGCCGCATCAGCTCGCAAGTCTGAACAGAGCTGTACTAGCTCGAACACTCGAGCCATGATAAAGTGGCGAGCGTTCACTGGGATGCGATTGCCCGTCTGAATCCACAGCGCAACGGAGCTCCGGTGGACGAGGACGACGGCATAGCCAAGTCACACGACGAAGCCTACGAGCGGGCCACGAGCCACGAGGACGTCTTTGCTGCTGATCAGGCATCTGCGGCTCTCTTCTTGAACGACTTTAGACGCACGGGTAACTGGCACTCCGCATTAGGTGCAGTTGGTCTGGGCACGAAGAATATGTGGAACAATACGTCTTGGGCCGTAGTCTCTATGGAATGCCAGGAGATAGACGGAAACGTGCACATAACGGGGAATCAGATACAGCAGACGCAAAGCGATACCAGCCTGACTCAACTACCGGCGACACCCAAGGTGCGCAGATGTCGCAGCAGATGCACTCAGACGCCCCCACCCGTCCAGGCGGAGCAGGAGTTGGAGGTGACGGTGAAAATTCGACAGAGCTCGTTCAGCAGATTTTGCGCGTACCTCGCGACCACGGAGTGGTCACAGTCTTCCGTGACAGCAAAATACTCACCACATGGGCCTACGCAATGCTGAAGACCAATTTAGTTTATGACACCGAGAAAACGTTTCCAGGAGTTCTGACTAGCCTGTCGCGCTTGCCAGTGGACCGGCCGTATCTTTACATTCCTCACGGCACCTACCTTAACCTACCAGCTCACACAAGAGCTGTTAGCTGCTCTGTCAAGGTAACCCCTCATGGTTTACGCACGCCATGGAAGACGGGCTCTTCGGTTGTCCAACCCGTCAACTCTGACATGCTAGTTTATGGCCTTAGCTCCGTCGGACTGAACCACTACTTGGATACCGGCATGTGTCGTGTGAAGAAAGGCGAGACAAAGAACCCGATGAAGCCACAGTCTTATTTACCATTTCAGGAGAAGGACCACTCGGATCTGGCTAAGAGCTACTGGGGTCTAAAGATCACACCCGGAAACGAGGATGACGATGGCGATGACGAAAAGAGCATACCTGCGTGCATGGGTGTACCACGTCACAACTTTGCTTACGACTTTATTCACATTCACAAGGCAAGTCCCCGTTTGACCAAGTTCGTAAACCAGTTTCCGTTCAAAGGTCACGTGGGCACACCTATAGTCAACTATGAGTACCAGTTTGGAAGTGACGCATGGCTAAAGATGGGTCCAACTTATAACGCGGGAAACGAGTTGCTAACTCGTACACACCTTGGCCTGCCTGCTGACGTTGTATCCTACACCACTAGCAACATGTCAAACTACGAATCGTACGAGCAAAAGCCAGATACCAACATCACCATGCGGCTTCGACCCGACGATATGCACACGCGCCACGTGAAGTATTTGGACCCTATGGAAAATACTTACTTCACCCGAGGTTTAAAAACGATGGCGCACTCAACTATTCAACCAAGTTTGAGTTTTGGGGTATTGGCAGTAAGCAAGTCTAACAAGGACGACCCAGGCAGTACTGAAACCTTTCAAGACATTGCCGCCTTTTTTCAAATTGACACAGAACTGGTGGTTCACTCTGACGTGGACACCATAGTTGCCGACAGTGTTACTTTACCCTCGAACGTGGGGCCTTACTTGCGTCACTCCAACGAAAACATCAAAGCAAGTTACAACAGCCTCACACGTCACGGACGTCCAGTCAACCTCGCTCGCACGGAGTCCGAAGTTACCGAACACAAGGCAGAGCTGCAGAAGATTGCGCAAGCTCAAATTAATGCATCAAAAGAAGTTGCTTCAAGAACCCTACGCTCGGTGCCATTTTTCCCACAATAGATCGTTCTGTTTAATAAAAGCAAAATAAAAAAGCACAACTTTTGTTTCGTTTCTTATTTACTTCACAATGCTGCGCCGTTGTCGTTGTCGTCGAAGCCTAAGAAGGGATATATTTAAATATATATATATATATATACTTTTTCTGAGTGGAACTACAACGACAACGACATACAAAAAAAAAATTAAGCCATGTCGTTGTCGTTGTCGTCGCAGCCTAAGAAGAGATATATTTAAATATATATATATATACTTTTTCTGAGTGGAACTACAACGACAACGACATACAAGGAAAATACGTGTTTAAAAAGCGCCTTTGTTGTAGAATAAAAAAAAACTCATTTATATTCCACTGAGCGCCATGCAGGAGACGGAGAATAACTAACTAGTTGTCGCGCAATCGTAACTAGTTCTAGACGGGTTTTTACACTAATTATAAAGGGCTTCCAAGGCCGCCGCGAGGGGTATATAAAGAGGTGTGCAGCACCTCAGAACTCACAGTCTTCAGCAGGCTGTCCACTCAGGAGGACCTCAAGCGGACACTCAAGACGCCTTCGGTAAGACTTTTTTTTTCGGTTAGCTATGCTATATTCTGAATTCTTGCATTTTTCTGCTTTTTAATAGAGACCATGGCAGAATCACGCAAACGTCAGCTTGACGATCAAGAAACAGAAGATGAGGTACCCCTATATTACCATTTGGAATTATTTTTTGGTGACGCCATCTATATTCCCAGGGACAAACTACAAAGTTTATTGGTTCGAGCGACGAGAACAGTACCTATGACATTAATGAAACCCTGGCGGCATTTGCGGAACCTGATCGAGGCGTGGGAGAAGTATCAGATCCAAACGTGTCCGAACCAGGAACAGGGGTTGGAGGAGATGGAAAAAGTTTACAACCCCCTCCACGCTGGGCACTGCAGCTACAGTCAGTTCCAAAACGAAGAAAGCTTGTGCATGATGTGTTTCCCGCTCGAGACGACGGAGAAGCTGAGACAATTTGTCACGACATTATCAGAGGATTCGAGCAAGGGCCCACCCAGTACGGAATCGCTGCCGTCGCACTCCACACACGAGGAACTACACTCCCACACGTCCACGTCTTACACGACTGCAGCTGGAGCAATGGCACATGCCGATGTGTTATCTTCGCTGGCTTCGTCAGACGACCAAATCGCTCGTCAATTTGGTCTACAAGCGCCAGTGCATGGGACCTCTACCATCTCGTCAAGTATTTCAATAGTGAGCCCCGAGTATTGGAATACATTAAAATGGGAGGAAATGATTGGGGTCGCGACGTTAGAAATGAAGTTTTGGGACAACTCGAAGGTTCTGGACACGAGCCCGGGCGAGTTTTGGAAATACTGTACCCGAAACTTCCGCATTCAGTTGCATGTGACGACGCCCATGGAGGTCAGACGAGCGGTGGAGACACTGACGAGGTACGCGCAAGAACGGGTGCAAAGTGCCGAAAACGTTCAAAAGGAGCGTCGGAAGAATCCATCTACGACTGGCTACGCGAAAACCCCGTATCGCCGTTGACAAACATTGTGCGCACCCCCAAGTGGCTGGCAGACCCGGTGTTTCGGTTCATTCGCCTGGACGACAAGCGCCTCCAACGAGCTATCCAGGTGTTTAATGACGAAATGTGCTCGTACACCACCTTGGACTTTATTGAAATGTACCAGCACACCCAGCCTCTCTTTGATGCCCCACACGGTGACCTCGCTACCTTTTACATGGATGTGCCCGCGTCATTTGATGCCATGATGGAACTATTAAACTTTCAGTTTAATGGCATCCACGAGGAAGTGTCGGCCTTTGTAAACAACCTATATAGCCTGGTCGAGAAGGCGGTCCCCAAGAAAAACTGTATGGAGATTGTGTCCCCTCCGAGTGCAGGAAAAAACTTTTTTTTTGACCCCGTTCTTTCCTTTTACATTAACCGCGGTACGATCCGCAACTTTAACCGCTACACTAGCTTTCCGCTTCAGGACACCGTGGGCCGTCGCATCCTGGTGTGGAACGAGCCAAACTGTGAGTCGTCTGCTTTTGATACTGTTAAAAAATTTTTGGCGGTGACGTAGATTCGGTGGCGGTCAAGTACTCGGCTGATCAGACCATTTCCAGGACGCCCGTCATTGTGCTCTCGAACAACGAGGTGTTTCCAGATGACGAGGCCTTCAACCACCGCATGTGGCGCTACAAGTGGCGAGCGTGTCCTCCACTAAAGAAATACGACAAGAAGATCCACCCGATGGCCCTGGTCCTCCTGTTTGATGCTTTTGTACTCGAAGAAACATACGTCGGCACGCGCCAGCTTGATCAATAAACAGCTTTCAACCTAACATCCTGAGTACTTGGTCAATGCTTTGCATTTTCCGACTACACCGACACCGACAAGCGCAAAAAAAGAAGCTTTCGGCTCAATCAGTCAGTCAGTCAGTCAGTCAGTCAGTCAGTTCAGTTCAGTCAGTCAGTCAGTCAGTCAGTCAGTTCAGTTCAGTTCAGTTCAGTTCAGTCAGTTCAGTTCAGTCAGTCAGTCAGTCAGTCAGTCAGTCAGTCACACAGTCAGTCAGTCAGTCAGTCAGTCAGTCAGTCAGTGACTGACTGACTGACTGACTGACTGACTGACTGACTGACTGACTGACTGACTGACTGACTGACTGACTGACTGAACTGAATGACTGACTGACTGACTGACTGACTGACTGACTGACTGACTGACTGACTGACTGACTGACTGACTGACTGATGACTGACTGACTGACTGACTGACTGACTGACTGTGGCCGATGGAGACGGATGAACGCGGTTTGCAGGTCTCCCAGTTCACGCTTTCTTTGAATTTAGTAACTCTCAACGACGCACTATCACTCCCTACTTTTGAAACGCTGTACTCGGCCAGCTGGATTGACCTCACGTTCGCGACGCCTTCGGTCCTTTCCGCCGGCTATGAGTGGTTGGTCACGGATGACACCACCTACTCGGAGCACCGGCTGGTCGAGGTACGCGTGGGAGGTATTCCAAAACAGGGAAGACGTCTTACGACGTACGCGCGCCTTCAACTCCTTGAGGCTCTACGGCGCGATCCGTGGTTCGCGAGGGTTTCAGGCGCGTCCCTCGCCTCACCTGACGCGATCGATCGAGTCCTCGATGCCTTTTACGTGAGGTTCACTCGGCAGTACCAACGTCACCTTAGGCCGGTCAAGGCCCGCCCCACGAGTAAACCGTGGTTTACTCCTGCTCTCACTATCGAGCGCTCCGCGGTCGCCGCCAAGCGCCGCCGCTTTCAACGTGCCCGAGACCCCCTGATGCGCGGTGTATACCGCCGGGAATACACGACGGCGCTTGCGGAGTTCCGTAGGCGTATCAAAGAGGCGCGCGAAGTGCACGTTCGCGGACAAACGTTGTCCTGCGTGCGCGCTTCGTTCTTCTCTCGGCCCTTTAAGGAGGCGTTCGGCCGGCTTCACCAGTTTCGCTGTTTGCCGTCGTTGATAGCTCCGGACGGCACTCACACGGCGACCCATCTCGAGTCGGCCGCGTTGCTTCTGCGCACGCAGATCGCGGTCGACGATCCTGCCACAGACGAGACCTCGCACGCACTCACGCGCGCGTTAGCGGCGGCGCCGTACACGTCGGCGTACGAGGACGTTCCGTTCACGTACACGGAGGTTGTCGACGTGCTCCGCAACACGCCCAACAAGTCGGCGGCTGGCCCCGACTTGATTTCCCCGGTCATCATGAAGGCGCTCTTCCGCTTCCACCCGCGGTTCTTCCTTCTGCTCTTTAACGCCTCACTCGCGTTGGGTTACTTTCCCCGCTGTTGGCCTCGTGCGCGCGTATCCTTCATTCAAAAGCCGGGTCGCCCGCCGGAACGCACGTCCTCGTATAGGCCAATATGTGTCAGTTCCGTCTTCGGTAAGACGCTGGAGCGCTTACTGAACGGCCGACTCCAATATTTCTTGGAGAATCGAGGCCTCGTGCACCCGCGCCAGTACGGTTTTACGAGAGGGCGCAGCTCCCTGCTCGCCCTTCACGCATTGAAGGAACGCCTGACGCGCCTCAAAATCAACCGCATGCCTGCGCTACTCATGTCCCTGGACTTCCATGGGGCGTTTGACAGCGTCTGGCACCCGCTTGTCCTTCGCTACTTTCGTGACCGCGCCCTCCCGAGCGGACTGTACCATCTCCTCCGCACTTTCCTCGAGGGTCGCTCGGTCTTTTTACAATCCCACGCGGGACAAGTCGAGGCCAACCCAACGCTGGGCAGCCCGCAGGGGTCTCCCCTGTCTCCTCTGTTATGGAATGTTGTCATTGACAGTCTTCTGTCATTATCTATGCCGCCAGGCGTCCTTGTTCAGGCATACGCTGACGACACCATCATTGTGGTGCCGGCGCCCTCCCGAGATGCGCTCGGTAACTTGGCGTCTGAGGTACTCCGCCGTGTCATACGATGGTCTCGCGACGTCAAGGTTTCCCTTAACTGTGACAAGACCTTCTGCGTCTTGTTCAGCCATGGAGTAGGGGGTATGGAGCGCGTGCATCCGGTGGTACGCCTCGCTCCCGGCGAACCGACGCTCCAGTTTAGGGAACACCTGCGAGTCCTCGGCGTCATCTTTGACAGGCGGCTGTCGTTTTTTCCTCATGCTGATTACCTCCGTCAAAAGGTCGCCCTTCTGGCTTCGCGGGTCGCGACCTTTTTCGCCATGCAGCGCTGCTACGTTCGGCCCACCCACAAACTCGTCATGTACCGCCAGGTCATTCTTCCGGCTCTCACGTACGGGAGTCCGGTGTGGTGGAGTGAGGACCACGTAGATTGTCGCTTGCAGGCACGCATGGTAACGGTACAGCGCGTCGCTCTTTTAGCCCTGACGCGCGCTTACCGTACCACCAGCACGGCGGCACTGCAGGTGCTGATGCATGCTCCTCCTATAGACCTTGAGCTGGAGCGCGTGAACGCGGAGTTCCGCCTCTTCACGCTACGCCGACACATCGCGTTCGGAGCTTGCAGGTTCCGTCCCTCTTGGGTGGCCGACGCGCATCAGCACACGGCAATTCATCCGTCGGTTCCTGCCGCGGTGCCGTTCATCCGCCTCAATAGCGCGCAGGCGCGCGTTGCATCTCGCGCCGCGGCGGTGCACGTCTATACTGATGGATCGTTTTCATCTCTCTCGGCTGGTGCGGCTTTCGTTGTGTTGGCGAATCCCACTCGTGTCCTGGGCGTGGGACGCTTTAGACTGACCCGTGCAACTTCCGCGTACACCGCGGAGGTTGTTGCCTTCCGCGAGGCCGTCTTGTACGCGCTATCCGCGCATTATACGCTGCCTGTGGCGTTCTACACCGATTGCCTTTCGCTCCTCCAGGCACTGGCGTCCCAGCGCAATGTCGAGCCGCACGTGCTCGATTTACGTGTATTGCTGCGCCGTCTATCGCGCTCTGTGCCGCTACATATTTTCCACGTCCCTGGCCATTCGGGAGTGTTCGGCAACGAGGTAGCCGACTTTTTAGCGCAGCGCGCTGCTGTACACGGTCACGACCGCTCGTTGCCGCTCCCCTTCAGGGCGGTGCGTCAGCAGCTACGACGCGAGACACTTGTACTTTGGACGGCCCGATGGCGCGAGACAAGTACGCGCACGGAACTATTTCGTTGGGTGCAGGATGTCCACGATTTACCACCGTATTTCCCGCCACCTGCGCCGTTAGTCACGCTCCTCACGGGTCACGGGAGGTTCCCCCACTATTTCTTTCGTTTCAACATCATGAGGGAACCGCGATGTCCTTGCGGCTCCTACTGCTTGGACATGTCACATGTCCTGCATGCGTGCACCATCACGGCTCCGTTCACCTCACGGATCGAGCCTCATGAAGCTTACCGCGCTGCGCAGTATTATACGATCCTCGGCTGCCCACGAAACCGAGCTCTGCTCATCGGTGCAGTGCGAGCGTTAAGCGAGGCGCTCCCGCATTTGCCATAGTTTCATCACGGCCTGTTCGACCTTACACTTACACCTTGGGGCCTTGTGAGGTGGGGCTGGCACAGGGGCCATTCCGGTGGGGCCCTCGGGTCTCGGCCAGCCTAGCCTCGCAACGCTCCTTCGCGCGTTTTCGGCGAGCGGATCGGTGTGGCCGTTCCTGGTGCCCTGCCCACGTCGCGCTTGGAAATCTGTCTCCTCAGAAGGTTCCTCCAGCTTCCCCCGCTTGGTGACGTGGCCTCCTGCGGCTGCTGCACCTTTCCACGCCACTGCCAGGCCCTCGGAGGCTGTGATCCCAGCCACTCTTTGCCGTGGGTCTGCTCCTCTGGACCGCTGGGCCACAGTGGACTACCGTCCTTCGGCTACGGACATCATCTCTTGGTACTGGTCAGGGACCTGCGCACTTGGACTCGGGGCCAGGATTCCACGCTGCACCTTGTCCGTGCACCTTGTCCGCTCTCCGTCCTGCCTAGACGCACCGCAGACTGTCTGCAGTGGTGCCTGTTGGCAACTTGTGTGTATCGCGGCCGTGCCTTGGTCGCCCTAGGCCGTGTGGGCCGCCTGGCCTTGTACCTGTCTTTGGATTGATTTCTTTTCATTTCTTTCATTTATTTCACCTTTTATTTTTTATTTTCATTGGGCAAGTTTCGCCCCACTGCGTCTTGTGTCATTTCATCGTCATTAAAAAAAAAAAAGCCCGGTTTCTGTGCTTGTCGTCCCAACGCTCTTAGGACCCATATGCGTTACCGTTGCCCACATTTTTCTTTTATCTAATTGGCTTTTCCACTAAATTTGCGCTTTGGGTTGTATTAAAACCCCTTTTCATTTATGTTTATTGGCTTTATACCTGGTATGCTTCGGCAGGTACAGGTTTTTCCCATGCCTTTATTTTTGTCTTTATTTTTATCTCAACAATGGGAATGAATTTTACTGGGGCGGTACTTCTTTCAGCCAAGCAGCTGCAGAGAAGCGTGTACAGTGGCGGGCGGGGAGTTTGATTGGGGCGGCACTTCTTTCAGCCAAGCAGCTGCAGAGAAGCGTGTACAGTGGCGGGCGGGGAGTTTGACTCCCCGCCCAGCAACCGCACAGTGTCACGAGCGCTCGTGACACTGTGCGGTTGCTTGGCGTTTCGGCTCCTGGACCAGTACGGCGAAAGGTCAGTAAATTTGATTTTCTCCTCCGAAATTTTAGCTTGCCTTTGTTTTTAAACGGTTAGGGACCAATTTGACAGCCTTTTTTCCGGTCAAAAACCGTTCATTTTTCGTATTTCGAGGCCTTTAGTCAGGCTAGGCTTAGCGGCCATGGCTGGCCAGCTCCGCTGAGGACATGAGCACTCCCAGCTCAACAAACGCCGTTTCCCCGGCAGGGTCGGTTTCTCCCGACCTGGCAGATGTTTCCGGCGCGTCTTCCGCCGCTTTCTCGTCGGTTGGAAACGATTTAATCGCAGAATTAACCGATCAAAACAGTCGAGAGGGTCTTAACCTCTCAACGAGGCATGACCCCTCTACGCCCTCAACAGCGGAGAGGCACATACCCGCTACGCATCCTGATGACGAGGACGCAATTTCGTCTGTATCTCAGACAACTGCCGTTCCCCGCACATTAAGATCGGATGTCGGAACGCGAGTGCAGACGAGGGCGTGTGAGATAGAGGAGGAGCTGAGCCGTTACTGCGTCGAGACCGCCAACCGCATACCCGTCAACGCTCGCCATTTTATTATGGCTCGAGTGTTCGAGCTTGTTAAGCTATGCTCTGACTTGCGTGCTGACGCCGCTGTGGAGCGCGGAGCGGTTACCGCTTTACAGGGCCAACTTCTGGAGACCCGGAGAGAGGTGGCCGACTTGCACAGGCGAGCTGTCCTGGCGGAGACAAGGACGACCACCGCGGTGCTCTCGGAGGTCGCCATTCTACCTGAGGCCGTGCAGACGTCCCAGGCACGACCTGGATTTCCTGCGGGGCCCCCAGGAGCCCTCCTGTCGAGTTCTGTGCCGCCGACTGCCGCCATGACGTACGCGGCGGCACTCCAGGCGGGTGCTGCTGCTACAGCAGTGCCTACCAGACCATCTGCCATCGTACCGGATCGAGGCCCGACTCTACACGAGCACGTGGCCTTCGTCACGCCGATCGCCCCGTCTGCCGCACCCGCCCGGGACTCTCTACGACTGCTCAAGGCCAACATTGACCCGGCAGCCCACGACATCCGAGACGTCACCTTGCGACAGACCAGGTATGGCCTTACCGTGCTCGCTCATTCTCGAGACACACTCACCAACATGAGACAAGCGATAGCCGATAATGCCATTACCTGCGCCGCGCTCTCCATGCGTATTCCCGAAAAGAGAAACCCCCACGTCCGCTTTTCAGGCGTCGACCCCGACATAACCTCCGAGGAGTTTATCTCCAGAGTTGCCGAGCGAAACACTCACCTGCAATTAGACGCAGACAAGTGCAAGGTTCGCGCGTCTTTTAAGGAAAGGTCCGGCACATCGGCATTCATTGTTGAGGTAGACCCGGATGCGTTTGCACGCATCATGCGCCAGCCGCGACTCTCTGTAGGTTGGACCTCGGTTCGAGTGACCGAGGACCTTCACGTCGCGACATGTACTTTTTGTGCGACGTACGGACACGGAAGGAGTTCGTGCCCGTTACGGAGCGAACCTGCGCGCGCGGTGTGCACGCGCTGTGGCACTGAAGGCCACCTAGGCACGGCATGTACAGTTCGCTTGGGCGAATCTGCGATCTGCTGCGCAGAGTGTAGACGTGCTGGACTCCAGTCCGAGGGTCATCCCACCGGTTTGCCCCAGTGCCCCCTGCTTCTTGACCGAGTTGCGCGACTTCGGGCAAGAACCAATTATGGCGGCACGTAATCGTGGTTCGCCTGCCGTTAGGGGGGATAACCGGGGGACCGTTTGCGTTAATTTCATACAACTAAACCTCGATCACGCCAAGCGAGCCTTTGCCAATTACCGGAATCGATGGAGGGGCGCGATGTCAGAGTGGCGGCAGTCAGCGACCCTTACAGGCCGTCCCGAAGGATACCTGCGTTGCCGCACGGATACCTTGTGTATGCCGTTGACCAGGATCCTAGAGCCGCAATTATCACGCGCAATCCGCCGTACGACGTCTGTCCCGTACACGTGTCATCCAATGTCGTGGCAATCTTCTGCGAAGCAGAAGATCTTGCATTCGTCTTCGTGTCAGTATACGCGCCGCCCCACGACTCGTTAGAGCCGATATTGGACGAGCTGCGCGCAGTCTTAAGCACGGCGCGTTCTCCTAATGTCATTGTCGCGGGAGACTTCAATGCTAAGCACCGCTTGTGGGGACAGACGGATGCGGATGAGCGAGGGCTCCAAGTAGCGCAGTTTGCGTTGTCCTCCAACCTAGTCGTAATGAACGACGATCAGTCTTTACCCACATTCGAGACACTTTATTCCGCGAGCTGGCTGGATTTAACTTTAGCGACGCCTCCGGTTCTCGCATCGGGCTTCGAGTGGTCGGTTTTGGAAGATACCACCTTTTCCGAACACCGTTTGGTTCAGGTGTGTGTAGGAGGCGCCCCACCACCTGGCAAACGCTTAACAACTTATGCACACCACCAGCTTCTAGACGCCTTACGCAAGGACCGTTGGTTCTTTCAGGTGTCTGGCGCTGACATAACATCGTCAGATGCCCTGGACCGCGTCCTGCACGCATTCACACTACGTTACGACACTTTGTATAGACGACACCTCAGACCAGTGCGCACGCGACCGACGAGTAAGCCCTGGTTTACGCCGGAACTTAACGTCGAACGCCTCGCAGTTACCGCCAAACGCCGCCGCTTTCAGCGGACGCGCGATGTACAGATGCGGGCGATTTTCCGGCGCGACTATACCACCGCACTGGCAGCTTATCGCCAGCACATAAGAGAGGCTCGTGACGCGCATCTTCGAGGCTATGCGCTCTCGTCCGTGCACGAATACCTATTCTCGAAACCTTTTAAGGAGGCCTTCGGGAGATTACGGCAGTTTCGCTGTCTCCCTTCCCTGCTGGGCTCGGACGGAACTGTCACGTCCACCCACTTGGAGTCCGCTGCTCTGCTACTGCGTACGCAGATAGCAGTCGATGACCCCACCACACACGACGCAGTGCACATACCAACGCGTGCGCTTGCGTCATTACCGTACGCCACTTTCGCCCAAGACGTACCGTTCACCTACTCGGAGGTGGTGGACGTGTTACGTAACACGCCAAACAAGTCGGCTCCCGGACCCGACAACATTTCTCCCGTCATCATGAAAGCGCTATTTCAATTCCACCCGCGCTTTTTCATGATGGTTTTTAATGCGGCTCTCGCCCTCGGCTACTTCCCCCGTTGTTGGAGAACTGCCAGGGTAACGTTTATTCACAAACCGGGGCGCCCCGCGGAACGTACGTCATCATATCGGCCGATCTGCGTAAGTTCCGTATTTGGAAAGACGCTAGAACGGCTTTTAAACGGCCGCCTTCAACACCACCTAGCGCGCCACGCACTAATTCATCCGCGTCAATACGGTTTTACGCGCGGTCGCAGTTCGCTCCTTGCGCTTCATCATCTGAAAGAACATCTTGTACGCCTGAAGACGCAGCGGATGCCGGCCATACTCATGTCTCTAGACTTCCACGGCGCTTTTGACAGCGTCTGGCATCCGTTGGTGTTACGCTACTTCAGGGAACGCGCGTTGCCTAGCGGTCTCTATCATTTGTTACGTACATTTTTAGAGGAGCGGTCCGTATTCGTGCAATCGCACGCGGGAAGGGTCGACGCCCACCCAACCCTTGGTAGCCCACAGGGTTCCCCTTTGTCGCCTCTCCTCTGGAATGTCGTCATTGACAGCCTCCTGTCCCTGCATATGCCTCCTGGTGTCGTCGTGCAGGCGTATGCCGACGACACCATCATACTAGTGCCGGCGCCCACGCGCTCTGCTCTTGGAGACCTGGCGTCCGAGGTTCTGCGTCGCGTCGCTTCGTGGTCGCGCACAGTTAAGGTTACCCTTATAAAAATGACTATTGAGTAACTGTTGACAAATGATTGATGAATGATTGAATCAATGACTTTTCAACTAAATGTCAAATGTCGTTGAATCTTCTCAATGACTAGACAACGAAATTGTCATTGATTCTTTCCAATCAAAAGTACATGTTTAAAAATATATTGATGTTTTGTTGATTTTATGTTGCACGGTGGTTGAGTTTAGGACCGGCCGCGGACGTATGAAGGTGGGCGTGAAACTTATTACAGATAAGATCACGAGCACTCTTGCCATCTTATTAAGAAACCTAGACACACATGCGCATATAATAGGTTTATTTGCCTATTTTTTGGTCGCCGGCATACATGACATTTAATTTCCGGCAAGCAACAAATACTCTTGCACACAATCAACACTACAGCACTACTTGCATCACGGACGCTCTCTATGTGTCAGCTAACGTAAAGCAAAAATTTTTTTAAGCATATGCAGAACTTGCTGCTGCAAGTAATGTAATAAATTACAAAAAATACAATTTTATTTTTAAATACGACTCCACATTTTACGCAACCTTGTACAGTAATGCAGAGATGTAGCAATGGTAACTGATATTCAGAAGCACATGAGGCTTGCGAAGTCCCGAACTCAAGACCAAACCCTGGCCATCCAGAGTACGTGCCCTCGATCGGGCCCTCAAGTTTGGCCTGGGGGTCCCGACGTGGGATTATATTACTAGCTACCTTCGGCAACGTGATTTCTCAAGCCTGTCCGTTTTAATTAGCTCTAACCGAATGACCCACTACATAACTCTTCATGCGGCAACAAAGCATTGCTGACTTCTTGCTTTAGTACCCGAAGCAGCGCTGGTAACTGTACCCTCCTAGGACACGGTATACAGTGCGCAGAAACTGTACTGCAGCTGAATACACAAAGAAAGCTAAATAATGAATTATTGCGGTTTTATGCGCCAAAACCCCAATATGATTGTAAGTCACTCCGTTGTGGAGAGCTCATATCCGGAAATATGACACACCTGGGGCTTTTTAACGTGCACCTAAATTGAAGTAAATGGACCTTTAGCACTTTCGCCTCCATTAAAAATGCGACCGCCGCGGCGGGGATTGAATCCGCGATCTTCGGGTCAGCAGCCGAGCACCGTAACCACTGTACCACCGCGGCGGCCCCAAAGGCAGATTCGTTTGAGGATTGAACGGTCATAAGCAGTGTTTAAGGATAGGCACCATTTATGTGCCGCCGTGGAGGCAAGCCAGTAACAAAAATTGATAAACCATTAAACTTGAACGCGATAGCGATATCCGCGCGCACGCGCACACACACACGAAATACGTATTGTAAAGGTAAAGGTTTGCGCCCTCTTCAACAGCACATTTATTACAACAATATTTTGTGTGTCCAATGTATACGGGTGAGTATCGCCTTGCCGATCGCTAGCCTGCCTTCGCTTCTCGGTAGAGACCCAAACCGTGCCGCAAGGAAAGCCAAAGTACGGTGCCCCATGGCTGATATCTTTATTTGCATCTACCTCAAATTTTCGCTCACGGCCAACGCTGCTTTTTCGCTCGCAACCAAAGAAGCCGCCGCCGACACCAGAATTTCTGCGAAACGAGCTCTTTAACGCTATCGCGGGCATGACGTAAAAGTATCTACCTATGGATGGTGGGGGCCTCGGCACGTAATACAGCGCCTGCCGGTGCGCGGTGTCGACGAAACCATTCTCTCAAAGCTCACCGCATACATCTACCAGAGAAACGTGATGTACCAGCGACTATCATTCCTTTTCATTTTACTTTATTACTATCCCTGCTGTCGCAAACGCACGCCTTTGCTCCATGCAAAACACGTTGAAACTTGAACGCTTGAACTCGAGCTTGCGTGCCATGTCTTATTGCGACTAAGAAAATAACGCCAAAAGAATAATAAATTTGTTGTGTTGCATTGCGTCAACAAACATGCAGAGTGCGAAGGTCGTTAACCAGCAAGCTTACGTAACTTTTTTAATAATAGCAATTACCGCCTAACTTCGTGACGGGCTTCGTAGCGCTGGTGCTCTATCCGGTGTATCCATCCGCGTCGTTGTGTGACGTCAGTCGAGTACGCGGAATTCGAACGTGCCGGTCGCGCTCGCCGCGCTAGTCTCCTCTCGCTATGGTTCGTGCTCTGTGAGTGCCGTGATTCACGGAAATTATGAACGCAGCTGTGAAGAAGCTATTTCGCGGCATGTTCAGCACTCGTGTACCTGCGTGCAAGGACTACGTTCCTCTGGAGTGCCTGTTAGTGGCCGTTATACGCGTACTGGAGTTAAGCCTAGTCCCAGAACGTTTCCTGCGGAGAAATGGACGTCTCAGTTTGGGTGCGAGACTGTCGCATTTTCATTTATGCTTAGATGGAGGGACGGAAGCGATCACCTTGATGTGCGCTTACCATTGCTTGGATTTGCGGATTCTTTAAACTACAGGCCTCTGTCCTTGTTGAAGGTAAGTTAATTTTCTTTACCTGTGCACAATTATATTCGAAAGCGATGGAAAATGCGTGTTTTGTTGGATCACGGGCTACATGCGCGACATGTTTCAGAAGTACGTGACTGCGTAATTTTTGCGGCATGCAGGATTACACTGTCCTAATATAAATGTAGGTTACGATTTACGTTCACTGTCGAACGTACTGACTTTTATTGGCCGCGCTTAACGGCGCTTGTTTCAAGGTATACATTATACGTTTACGTTCGAGCGCCTGTACTACGATTATGACTCTGCAAAGCTACTTTGCGCTATTTGCGCTATTTTGGAATAGTTTCGAATGGTGAGTGAGTGTTCAAAATCTTGTTTTAGGGACATAAGTGGGGCGTCTTTCTAGTGCCAAGATGTTACTTTGCCTTCACTGTTTCAACGCGCGCCTTCAAAGTGGTCGTTCTCCCGCGCGTCGCTTCAGCCTGCTTAATTGTAGCATTTTCGCCCCTTTGTAGCCCTACGATGTTATCGAGTTTTCGCCTGTTCACACCGTCCTCTGCTAGGTACGAACTTATATAACAATTTCCTTTTCTCCTGTTTTTTTTTTTTTCTTGCAGGTGGGAGTCACCCTTTTTATTTTGAAACAAGTGCTACACCAAACAAATTATGGCTTTCATCTCTGATGGTGGGGTTACTTCAAGTTTTTGCATAAATAAAGATAGATTGTCCGCATATTTGCGTTTTCTTCTTTTCCTTGGGCTCTTGAAAGAAAACGAAAGGTCACAGAACTTATAAAAGAGTTGATTTCTCCCAGTGTCTGTGTGTGTGTCATTCAGTTGACTTATGTGCCCGTGTCCTGGTATTTTATTTCTCGCGCAGATTACCTTGTTTCCAGGTTTACGCGGGGTTGGAAGAATTGAAGCATTATAACAGGCGATAAAAAGCTTTTGCTATTGCAGTTATTGAAAGCGCGATCTGCCTCCGTGCAGTTGTGCCTTACCTACTGTAATTCAGCTATAGTGAAAGTAAACTGACCTGATTTAAGTTATTCTTTGCTTTTTGTGTACATGTAGCTTGCTGTTTCCCGTCCAGAGTGAGTTGGCATAGTCTGCCACAATAACACTCACTATGCTGGCCTCTTATTGCTTTTTATGCAAGCATACACCAGCAGTGCCTATCTACAGATAGCTGTGTGCTCATATAAAACCCATAAAGGGCACTTAGCAGCTGTTATTAGAGTTACGAAAAGTGTTTTATGAAGCCCAAGGAACTGCAATTTATATTGTAAGCACGTGCCTAAGCAGGCATTCTTCAAGAGGTTCTATGCAAGACCTTTTGGACCATGCCTACTGTGGCATGTGCTTCAGTAGGCATTTTTCTTTCAGGGGGAGGATATATATCACACTTGCATGTCTACAAGAATTCAACAACTATTACGACATACTGTACATTTACTTTCAATAACTAGATCATCAAATTTAAATGCCGCTTGAATTGCCGCTCATAAACTATTCAATAACAGGTTCACTACTATTCAATCACTTTTGTGTCAATAACTTTTTTATAAAATATCACCGGCCAATTTTCAATGGGTGTAAATGGTGAGCTTAATGACTTTTCAATAACTTTTCAAATATCATTCAAATACTTTTCAATACAATGCGTCAACATTGACCACTAGCTTTTCAATTATTTTTCAATAGGATTTTTTGTAAGGGTACACTTAACTGTGATAAAACCTTCTGTGTTTTATTCTCCCACGGCGTAGGGGGAATGGAACGCGTCCACCCGACGGTTCGCCTTGGCCAGGCCGAACCTTCCCTCACATTTAAAGAATCCCTGCGCGTTCTCGGCGTCATCTTCGACCGCAGGTTGACATTCCTTCACCACGCAGAATACCTCCGCAATAAGGTCGCAACACTAGCATCGCGAGTAGCCACCTTCCTTGCGATGCAGCGCTCCTGCGTGCGTCCCGCGCACAAGGTACTCCTTTATAGGCAGGTCCTCCGTCCTGCGCTCACGTACGCGAGCCCGGTGTGGTGGGGGGAGTGCCACGTGGACTGCCGCTTGTACGCGCGCATGGTCACAATACAGCGAGTCGTCTTGCTGGCACTAACGCGCGCATACCACACCACCAGCACTGCCGCGTTACAGGTGCTAATGCAGGCGCCACCGATTGATCTCGAGCTAGAGCGCATTAACATCGAATTCCGCCTCTTTACTCTTCGGTAATATGTAGCGTTCGGCAGCCTACGTTACTGTCCCGACTGGGTAGCAAACCCGCACTCGGCTAAGGCAACTCACCCGGCCGCGCCAGCCATCGTGCCGTTTGCTCGATTAACAAGTGCGCAGGCCCGAGCGGCCTCGCGCGCTCGTGCAGTACATGTGTACACGGACGGATCTTTTACGTCAAATGCGGCAGGGGCGGCTTATGCCATCTTTGCTCCCCCGGACCGAGTCTTGTCGGTCGGCCGCTACCGCCTCTTGCGCGCGACCTCCGCATACTCGGCCGAGGTGGTCGCATTTCGAGAGGCGTTAAAACACCTCATTGCTGCCCGTTATTTCGAGCCGGTCGCCATTTACACTGACTGCCTGTCCTTATTACAGGCACTTGCTTCGCCGCGAAACGTTGAGCCGCACGTGCTCGAGATTCGCCCTCTCGTAAGGAAATTGTCTCGCATGGTGCACGTGTATCTGTACCATGTGCCTGGACATGCCGGCGTTTTCGGCAACGAGGTCGCCGACTTCATTGCCGAACGGGCTTCGCACCGCGGCATTGATACCTCACTGCCGCTGCCGTTTCGTGCGGTCAGGAGCCAGCTGCGCCGGGAGCTTCTTGTTCTCTGGACTGCTCGTTGGCGAGAAGACCATTCACACACAGAACTCTTCCGGTGGATAACCAACCTGCGGACGCTACCTCCTTACCTTCCACCACCACCTTCTCTCGTCACGCTCCTCACGGGGCACGGGCGCTTCCCGCACTATTTCGTGCGTTTCAACCTTATGCGAGCGCCCCGTTGCCCCTGTGGTTCATATAGCGTTGACATGTCTCATATATTGCACACGTGTTCCATCACGACGCCTTACACGTCGCGTATCGCCCCTCAGGATGCCTACAGGAACATGAATTGCAGCCACGTTTTGGCATGCCCTAGAAATAGGGCGCTCCTTATCGGGGCCGTACGTGCTTACTCTGAGCGCATGCCGCGCGTCACTTCAACAAGCCCCTCCTCTCCCTGACGCCAACACGACATGAGCACATCTGAAGCGTTGTGTGGTAGCACCCTCCCAGGGGCCATACCGGTGGGGCCCTCAGGTCCCGGTGGGTGTAGCCACACAACGCTTCATCGAGTTTTATATGAGCGGGCCGGTCAGGCCGTACAGGTTTGTCCTCGCTCTGACGGCTAGCCGCCAGCTGTTGCCAGTACTCTGCCGTCGCAGGGCCCCTTGGTTCCAGCCTTCGACGCCGCCTCCAGTCACCTTGCCGGTGTGGGACACATGGCCTTGAGGGACACATCGCCGCCTGGTGATCCGTCGTCAACTGCGTTCCCCACAAAGTTCGGAGACTGCTTCCGGACATTGCGGCCATCCGTATCGGGACATGTCACTCACGAGTTTTTTTTTTTAATCCTTTTTTTTTCTCACTCACGTTCACTGGGCAAGTTTCGCCCCATTGCGTCCTGTTTTACTCTCATCCTCATTAAAAAAAATGCCCGGTTTTAGTGCTCGTCGTCCCAACACCTTGGGACCCATAAGCGTTACCGTTGCCCACATTTTTCTTTTATCTAATTGGCTTTTCCACTAAATTTGCGCTTTGGGTTGTATTGAAACCCCTTTTCATTTATATTTATTGGCTTTATACCTGGTATGCTTCGGCAGGTACAGGTTTTTCCCATGCCTTTATTTTTGCTTTTATTCTTATCTCAACAATGGGAATGAATTTTACTGGGGCGGTACTTCTTTCAGCCAAGCAGCTGCAGAGAAGCGTGTACAGTGGCGGGCGGGGAGTTTGGATTGGGGCGGTACTTCTTTCAGCCAAGCAGCTGCAGAGAAGCGTGTACAGTGGCGGGCGGGGAGTTTGACTGGACCTTGTGGGCCGGGCTAACGTATGCACGCTGCATAGCGAAAAAGGTCGCAACGCGGGACGCGATAAGGGCGACCTTCTGGCGAAGGTAGTCGGCGTGTGGAAAGAACGACAAGCGTCGATCAAAGACGACGCCGAGGACGCGTAACGTATCGCGAAACTGCAGCGTCGGATCGGTAGGGCTGAGGCGTATCGTTGGTCGCACGCGCTCCATGCCGCCGACGCCGTGTGTGAAAAGAACGCAGAACGTCTTGTCACAGTTAAGCGAGACCTTTACCTCACGCGACCAGTTCACTACTCGGCGTAATACGCGTGACGCTAACTCCCCAAGCGCTTCCCGAGACGGCGCCGGGACGAGAATGATGGTGTCGTCGGCGTAAGCCTGTACGACTACCCCGCGCGGCATACGCAGCGACAACAGGCTATCAATGACGACATTCCACAAGAGTGGGGAGAGCGGCGAACCCTGAGGGCTGCCCAGCGTTGCATGGGCCTCAACCTGACCCGCGTGGGACCGGACAAACACCGAGCGGTCCGCGAGAAACGTTCGCAGAAGGTGGTAAAGACCGCTGGGCAGATTGTGTTGCCGGAAATAGCGGAGGACGAGCGGGTGCCAAACGCTGTCAAAGGCCCCGTGGAAATCCAATGACATAAGCACCGCTGGCATGCGCTGTGCCTTCAGGTTTAGCAAATGGGTCTTCAGCTCGTGCAGCGCAAGAAGGGAGCTACGTCCTTTAGTAAATCCGAACTGGCGAGGGTGCACGAGGTCACGCTTGTGAAGGAAATGCTGAAGGCGGCCGTTGAGAAGGCGCTCTAGTGTCTTGCCAAAGACCGAGCTGACACAAATCGGTCGATACGACGACGTGCGCTCGGGAGGGCGACCGGGTTTGTGAATAAACGAAACCCGTGCGGTCCACCAGCAGCGAGGAAAGTAGCCGAGGTGGAGTGCGGCGTTAAAGACCATGAGAAAAAGTCCGGGTGAAACTTGAACATCGCTTTCATTATGACCGGGGAGATGTGATCCGGACCAGGCGCCGACTTATTCGGTGTATTCCGAAGGACGTCCACCACCTCGGTATAGGTGAAAGGGACGTCCTGATAGCGCGAGACGTACGGCTCGGCAGCGAGAGCTCGAGTCGACGCGTGTATCGCCTCGTCCGTAGTTGGGTCGTCGACTGCAATCTGCGTGTTCAGAAGTAGAGATGCCGACTCGAGGTGCGTGGACGTCAGCGTGCCGTCCGGAGCAATCAAGGATGGCAGGCAGCGAAACTGCCGCAACCTTCCGAAGGCCTCCTTAAAGGGTTCGGAAAAGAAGGAACCACGTACGCAGGAAAGCGTGTAGCCCCGCACGTGTACGTCTCGCGCCTCGCGAATGTTGTGGCGGAAGGCAGCGAGAGCCGAAGTGTACTGGCGACGGAAAACGACACGCATGTGAGGATCTCGTGTCCGCTGGAAACGACGCCTTTTAGCGGCCACCGCCGCGAGTTCGAGTGCGAGCGCCGGCGTGAACCATGGCTTACTGGTGGCGCGCGCCCGAGCCGGCCGAAGGTGACGAGTGTAGAGGCGCGTATACAAGGCGTAAAAACCGGACAAGACGAGGTCAAGCGCGTCGGAAGACGCGAGGGAGGCACCAGACACACGAGCGAACCAAGTCTCTCGCCGTAACGCCTCGAGAAGTTGGATACGCGCATAGGACGTCAAACGCTTCTCCTGCTTGAGAGATTCACCCACGCGGACCTCTACCAAGCGATGCTCAGAAAAAATGGTGTCTTCGGAGACGAGCCACTCATATCCGGCAGACGCGACTGAAGGCGTGGCAAAAGTCACGTCTATCCAACTTGCCGAGTAAGGTGTTTCGAACGTAGGCATGGAAGTTGCGTCGTTCAGCGGCACGAGGTCCGACGACAGCACGAACTGCGCCAGCTGAAGACCGCGTTCGTCGGTCTCCATGGGGCCCCAAAGCTGATTCTTTGCGTTGAATTCGCCAGCCAAGATGACGTTGGTCGACCGGGCCGACCTTAGCACCGCCGACAACTCGTCCAAAGCAGGCTCGAGCGGCGAGTGAGGTGGAGCATACGCGGACACGAAAACGAAGTCGAACGACTCCGATTCGCAGAATATAGCCACAACGTTAGTGGAAACGTGAACAGGGCAAACGTCGAACGGAGGGTTGTGAGTAACCACGATTGCCTGAGGGTCTTCCGCGACCGCATACCCGAGGTACCCGTGTGGCAAAGAGGGAAGTCTACGAGAAGGCCTATAAGGGTCGCTGACCGCCGCTAGGCAAACATCCCGCGTCTCCATCGAATCGAAAAACGTTGGGAACGCCCGCTTTGCGTGGTCCATGTTCAACTGTATAAAACGGACGCAAACGACACCCCCGCTGTCCCCCCTAGCGGCAGAAAGACTGCCACTACGCGACGCCATAGTTGGTTCTGGCGCGCAAACGAGCTACTCGGTCGAGTAGCAGGGGACATTGGGGGAGCCCGGTGGGATGACCCTCTGCGTCAAGACCGGCGCGTCTACACTCGGCACAGGTGACCGAGGAGTCACGGAGGCGGACCGAACAATTGGCACCTATGTGCCCCTCAGATGCGCATCGCATACATGCGGCAGGGTCGTTGCGCAGCGGGCACGAACTACGGCCGTGGCCGTAGGTCGAACAAAACGTACAGGTGGCGACGTGTAGGTCTTCTGCCACGCGAACCGACGTCCAACCGACCGACATGCGCTGCTGGCGCATGATGCGCATGAATGCCTCAGGATCAACCTCTACGATCATCGCCAGAGTGCCGGATCTTTCTTTAAAGGATGCCCTGACCTTGCATTTCCCGGAGTCGAGTTGTAAATGAGGGTTGCGGTCGGCGACGCGGGCCACAAACTCGTCTGCGGAGACGTCGGGGTCAACGCCCGAGAAACGCACGTGGGGATTGCGCTTCTCGGGGATCCTCATTGATAGAGCGGCGCAAGTTATCGTGTTGTCTGCAATGGCTTGGCGCATGTTGTTTAGTGTAGCGCGCGAGTGTGCAAAGACAGTGAGGCCATACCTCGTCTGACGCAGCGTGACGTCTCGGATGTCGTGGGCGGCCGGGTCTATGTTGGCCTTGAGCAGCCCCAAGGAGTCCCGGGCAGGCGTCGAAGTCGGGGCGATGGGCGTCACAAAGGCGACGTGCTCGTGGAGAACCGGGCCCGGTCCCGACGGGAGGCCGGGAGGCCCGGTAGGCGGTGCGGCAGGGGCGGCGCCCGCTTGGAGTGCCGCCGCGTACGTCATGGCCGGAGGCGTGGGTGCGGTGGGCGGCAGGAGCCCGACGTGTTGTCCCACAGGAAGACCGGGTTGCGGCTGAGAAGAGGGCCCGGCAGCAGGCGGGAAGGCGGCATCCGCCAGTGCCGCGGTCGTGGTCCTCGCCTCCGCCAGAATGGCTCGTCGATGGAACTCGGCCACCTCGCGGCGCGTCTACGAGGTGCCCCTGCAGTGCCATCACAGCGCCTCTCTCCGAGGCGGCGTCAACCCGAAGGTCCGAGCATAGTTTGACTAGCTCAAAGACGCGAGCCATAATGAAGTGCCGCGCATTGACGGGGATTCGGTTGGCCGTTTCTAGACAATATCGAGAAAGTTCGTCCTCAATTTGACATGCTCGCTCCTGCACACGCGTGCCGAGGTCTGACTTGAGGCCGGAAGCGACGGCAGTGGTCTGGGACACAGACGAAATAGCGTCCTCATCGTCTGGTGGCATAGCGGGTGTGTGCCTCACATTTGATGACGCTACAGTGGGTTCCGGTCTTACAGTGAGGTTTAGTCCCTCCTCGCTGTTTTGATCAGCAATTTCTGCTAATAACGCGTTGCCGGTCGGCGAAAAAGCGGCGGAAGAGGCGCCGGAAACGTCGCCGAGGTCGGGGGAACTCGACCCCGCGGGCGAGACCGCGTTGGTCGAGCTTTGAGAGCTCATCTCCTCAGCGAAGCGGGCCCGCCATGGCGGCTAAGCCTCACGACTGTCTAAAGGTCTAAATTAAAGAAATCGTGCAATTTAATCCGGAAAAAACGGCCTCGGGCTGTTCCCTAACACCTTGGGAATGGACCGCGAACAGAGGCGTCGAGGAGAAATGCGAAAATTCTAACCTTTCGGTAGGCCGAAGCAGGAGCCGAAAAACCAGACCACCGCACAGTGTCACGAGCGCTCGTGACTTTGGTTGGACGGTCGCTGCTTCGGCTCCTGCTGCTTTCAACCTAAAGGTGTGTTTTTTCAGCTTGCCGCCCCTATCCTTGTGTCAGCGCAGGTTCCTAAAGGACCCGGGACCCTTGGGAACGCGGATTTGCCGCCGGCATTCCCGTCCTTTCGCCGTTTTCGGCAACCAGTCTACCAGCCCAGGCTTAGCCCATGGCGAGTGTGAGCCAGCCCTTCTACAGCCATGGCAAGTAGCAGGGGGCTTCACCAGATCTCTCCCGCTGGACCAGAGTCCCCGGCGGTTCCGAGCACCTCGGACACGCCTCGGTCCCAGTTTTCTGACGACGGGGACAGCTTTCTCGCGGGCATTCCTGAGCCAGAAACGCAAGGGGCACCGAGCAGTTCGGCGACGAGGCCAGTACCCTCTACCGAGCAGGGTACCGATGGGCGGCACATACCCGCGGCTCACGCAGTCCGAGATGCCGGCCAGGATGAGGACGCCCAGTCCTCGGTCTCCGACGCCACCGCGGTGCTGGCCGGCCTGCGAACCGACCCAGGCACTCGGGCGCAGGCCCGGGCTCGGGAACTCGAGGATGAAATCTCACGCTTCTGTTCGGACACAACCAACCGTATAACAGTGAGTGCCCGCAACTATATCCTCACTCGCGTCTTCGAGCTCGTAGGTCTGTGCTCGGACCTGCGGGCGGATGCGGCCTCGGAACGTGGCGCGGCTACCGCGTTGCAGGGGCAACTCGTGGAGGCGCGCCGCGAGATCGCGGGCCTCCAAAAAGAGTGATGGTCGCGGAACGGCCGGCTGTCAGAGATCTCCTGGCGGGTGTCCCGGCTGCACGCCCCCACGACTACGCTGGCCTGGCTACTTCCGGAGGAAATCTGGCGGCCGGCCCTGGCGGTGGCGTTCCGACCGCTTCCGGGCCGCCCGGCGGCCTGAGCTACGCTGCCGCACTTGGTTCCGGGGCGCGGCCTGGAGCATCCGTGACCGCGCCTCCCGGATTCTTCGGACCCGGGAACGTCGTTGGACCAGGCGCACCGTCCCGACAGGACCACGTGGCCTTCCTTACGCCGGTCGGAGCCACGGATGCACCGGCGAGGGATGTCCTCCGATTGCTCAAGACAAACATCGACCCCGTCGCCAAGGATATCCGGGGCGTCACCCTGCGTAACACCAGGTATGGCGTCACTGTCTTTTCACACAACAGACAGTCGCTAATTAATCTCAAACACGCCATCGAGGAAAACACTGTGACGAGCGCCGCGTTAACCGCCCGACTACCCGACAGGCGAAATCCCCACGTCAGATTCTCCGGGGTCGATCCAGACATAGGCGCGGAGGAGTTTGTTCGTCTCCTCAACGAACGCAACCCCAACCTTCAAATGGACCCGGCAACCTCCAAGGTCTGCGTCTCTCTCAGCGAACGCGGAGGGACCAAGTCCTTTATAGTCGAGCTCGATCCACCTGCCTTTCACCGAATCATGGCAAACCCGCGCCTGTCCATCGGGTGGACGATGGTCCGCGCCACAGAAGATGTGCACGTGTCTACGTGTACCTTCTGTGCGACTTACGGGCACGGCCGAAGTTCCTGCCCGGTATCGAACGATGCGACTAAGGCCGTTTGTATGCGCTGCGGTGCAGAGGGACACCTGGCCACTGCGTGTTCGGTCAGGATGGGAGATGAGAGTGTGCTGCGCCCCGTGCCGCCGGGCGGGTTTGGACGCTTCCGGCCACCCTGCCAGGCTGCGGGCGCGCACCAATTATGGCGGCGGCGCGTAGCGGCGAGGGCGGCGCCGCTAGGGGGGGGGGGGGGCGTGGGGAACGTCAGTTAGGCTAGCTTTTCTCCAAGTGAACCTGGACCATTCACGACTGTCACTGGGACACCTCTGTGATCGCATGAACGAGTTAGAGATCAGTATAGCGGTCGCATGCGACCCATACAGGCCCGGAGGGCGTCTGCCCAAACTCCCGCAGGCTTTCTCGCTTATAACGCACGAGGAGGACCCCTCGGCTATACTCCTTCTAAGACGCCCGCGATTTGACATCTTGAGCCGGTGTTACGGGAGGTTGAGGCGGTGGTGCGCAGGTCGCGTTCGCCGTGCGTGATTGTCGCGGGCGAGCTTAACGCAAAGCATCGTGCGTGGGGTCCCTCCGCCGGGGACGATAGAGGAGCCCAGGTTATGCAGCTTGCCGCAACCACCGGTCTGGTGGTCCTAAACGACCCGGAATCCCGCCCCACATACGAGACGCAGTACACATCCAGCTGGATCGATGTTACGCTCGCCACCGCCGCCACCTTGTCCGGAGGGTACTCTTGGAACGTCAGGCAGGATGTCACCTTTTCGGAACATCGGAACATCGAGGTTCGCATAGGCGTTGTCCAAACGGAGCGCAAGAAAAGATTAACGCGATACGCCCAGGTGCAGCTTTTAGAAACCGTTGCCAATGACCCGTGGTTCGATGTGGTCACTCGCACTCACGTCCGGTCGCCCGAGGCGCTTGAACACATCCTCGACAGGTTTTATACCATCTTTGACCGCCACAGCAAGAGACATCTTCGACCGGTTAAGTCACGAGGAGGAGGCAACTCTTGGTGGACGCCGGCGCTTGCCGAGGAGCGCCGGCGTGTTAACGCTTTACGCCGCCGCTTCCAGAGATGCCGCGATCAGGACCTCCGCTCCATCTTTCGCGTGCAATACAGTGCGGCCCTGGCGGCCTTTCGCGTTCGCATCTCTGCGGCCAAATGCGCTTACGAGCAGGAGTGTCATGCGGCTTGCTCGCGGGGCAATGTATTTTCTGCATCGTTTCGAGAGGCGTTCGGCAAGGCCCAAACGTCGCGGTGCCTGCCCCCTCTGGAAAGGCCGGATGGGTCTATGACCGAAACCCATCTTGAGTCGGCAGCCCTACTCTTGCGCACCCAAGTAGCGATTGATGATCCCGCTACGGACTCGCCAGAACACGCCGCTATCAGGCGCCTGGCCGCTGATCCGTACGACCACGCCGTCAACGACATTCCCTTTAGCGAGGCTGAAGTAAGAGACGTCGTCGTTGCCATGCCACCGCGATCGGCACCGGGTCCGGATGGCATCACACCACTCCTTATGAAGGGCCTGTTCGATGTCCAGAGGCAGTTCGTGCTGTTCGTACTCAATGCCGCTCTGCGCCTCGGGCACTTTCCTAAGTGTTGGCGGCGCGGACGAATCATTTTCATTCCCAAAGCGGGTCGCCCTCCCCATCGTACGACATCTTATCGTCCCATATGTGTCAATTCTATCTTCGGCATGACGCTGGAACGGCTCCTAAATGGCCGTCTCTATCACTTCCAGTGGGCCAATGGACACGTACACGCCAATCAATTTGGTTTCACGCACGCACGAAGCGCAGTCACCGCGCTTGTCCACCTAAAAACACGCCTCCTCCAACTTAGGTCCTGCAAAACCCCTGCGGTGCTAATGGCGCTGGACTTTCAAGGCGCATTTGACAGCGTCTGGCACCCGCTGGTCCTTCAGTTTTTTCGTGACCGCCTTGTTCCCCGTAATCTGTACCACCTCCTCCGCACGTTTTTAGAGGACCGTTCGGTCGTCTTCCGGTCGCACGCCGGAGAGGTAACGGCCCGCCCTTCGTTGGGAAGCCCTCAGGGCTCCCCACTCTCACCAATGCTGTGGAACCTGGTCATTTACGATCTGCTCTGCCTCCCTTTACCGCCGCACGTACTTATCCAGGCTTACGCGGATGACACAGTCATCGTCATCCCGGCCAACTCACGAGAGCGCTTGGGTGAGCTAGCCTCGGAGGTCCTTCGCTCCGTCATTAGCTGGACGGAACGCGCCAAGGTAAAACTAAGTACGGAGAAGACGTTCTGCGTGCTCTTCTCGCACGGTCACGAAGGAATGGAAAGAGTACGGCCCACGATCCGCGTAAGTCGGAACTCGCGCAGTATCGCGTACAAGGAATCCCTTCGAATACTTGGGGTGGTCTTCGACAGGCGTTTATCCTTCTTTGCGCATGCCGACCATTTAAAGGAAAAAGCGGAACTATTGTGTGCGAAGGTCGCTACCCTTGCGCGATTGCAGGGCGGACAACTGCGACCTACCCAAAAAATCACAATCTACAGACAAGTACTACTCCCGGCCATTACTTATGGCTCGCCCGTGTGGTGGGACGAACTCCGTCCCGACTCTAGATTACAGGCGCGTGTCCTCTCAATCCAACGGACCATACTTCTCCAACTGCTCGGGGCATTCCGTACGACCCGCACAGCGGCCCTCCAAGTGTTAATGCACGCGCCTCCGCTGCCTCTTGTATTGGAGAGGTGCAATGCGGAGTTCAGCCTGTTGATCGATCGTAGGCCGATCAGGTTTGGATCAGTCATGTTGCACCCGGACCATGTGGTATGCTCCCCGGATCCTTGGCTCGACCATCCAGCCACACGCCGAGCCTTCCCATTTGAGAGATTAGACCGCGCAGCAGCCAGACGCATGGCTCAACAACACGCCCTTCATGTATACACGGATGGGTCGTACTCGCCCCGACTCGCCGGTGCGGCCTTCGTTGCGTTTCGGCAAAACGAAAGGATTGGGCCCATTGGCCGATTTCGCGTTGAACACGCAACCAGTGCATATTGCACTGAAATTATCGCGCTACAGGAGGCTCTCCTCCACATACGCAACACCGCTCGACCGAATGACACCGTGCACGTTTACACGGACAGCCTCTCTTTGCTGCAGGCGCTTTCGACTCCAGGAACATCGGACTCACGTGTACAATCCTTAAAGATGATTCTACGCGACATATCACCCCGAGTTACTGTCCGCTTGTACCACGTGCCGAGTCACTCCGGCGTGCTCGGCAACGAGCTCGCGGATTTCCTAGCTGCCCGAGCCGCACAGATAGGTGTCCCCAAACGCGCTCTTTTGACGTCGCGCGGGGTGAGGAGCATCCTCCGCGCCAGTGAACGTCAGCGGTGGCAGACCTCCTGGCAGGACGAGCATGCGGGCACTGCCCTGTTCAACTGGGTCCCGCACGTCTCCGACATTCCCGGCTACTTCCCACCCAACAAACATTTGGTGCAGTTCCTCACGGGGCACGGAAGATTTCCGCCGCTTCCACCTGCTTCCAAGCGAGACCTGCACCTGCGGCCTCCCGTGCGAGAGCGTAGAACACTATCTGTACGCGTGCCCTCTCACGGCACCTCTAGCGGAACAGATCACGCCCCGCACAGCTTACCTCGATAGGAATTATCCGCTTCTTTTACGCCACGCCCGCAACCGCGCGATTTTCATTCGCATGGTTCACGAAATGAGTGCCATGATCCCCGACCTCCCTGCATCATGACCACTGCCCTCATTTCATGCGGTCTGACACACGTTCGGCTTCGGGAATCTGCACGCAATCTGTATGTTAGGCGAAACATAACAATCGTAGATTACACTATGACACCACAACCCTGCAGGGAAGGGACATGTGGGGGCGGAGTCACCCCGTAGGCCCGTAACTGGCGAGGTCGTGGACCTCGGTGGGCTCCTTCCCCCACATCATCCCGACCGGCAGGAAATGCTTTACACTTACCAAGACCGTGACGCCAACCTGGAGGATGTCACGACCTACACCTGGCACCGATCAACGCTGTGCTGCCGAGCGTCCACTCGTGTGCGTCCCGTACCCTGGACCTCGGATCTATGTGCAACTAGCCAGTGACGTTTCGGACACCAGCCGTGTGGACCTCATCGGTGCCTTCTACTACCGCCACGTCTCAACAATGTCTGTGTTTTCACCTGTACATTCTCGGCCAACATCATCACCCTTTTGTTCCTTTTTCGCCCTGTTCTCACCTTCTCATTGCCTTCCCTACCCCCTCTTTCACAGCACATGTCTCCCTGTCATACCATCCGAACACTACGTCCCTCATCTTCTCACTTTGTATTGTCCGTCCTGTCTCCCTCCTCTCTTCTCATTTCCCATAACCATTTCATTTTCATACGGGGCCTGGCCCCGCTGTGTCTCGTCTCATTTCTTCATTAAACACCCGGCTTGGTTTCTGTGCTCGTCGTCCCAACGCTCTTAGGACCCACACGCGTTACCGTTTGCCCCACTTTTCCTTTTCCAATTGGCTTTTCCACAAAATTGAGCGCTTTGGGTATCCTTAAAACCCCTATTCATTTATTTTACATTGGCTTTAAACCTGGTATGCACTTCGCAGGAACAGGTTTTTCCCACAACATTATTTTTGGCTTTATTTTCATAAGAGGTGGGAATGAAGGTTGGATTGGGGCGGTACTTCTTTCAGCCAAGCAGCTGCAGAGAAGCGTGTACAGTGGCGGGCGGGAGTTTGACTGTCACGAGCGCTCGTGACACTGTGCGACTGCCTGTTTCGTCGGCTCCTGCCTCGATCTCCGAAAGGTCAGAGAATTTCGCTTTTCTGCACCGATTTCTTGCTGGCCTCGCCTTCCTAAAGGCTCAGGGAACGTCCCCGACGCGTTTTTTCGCGGTGCAATAGCCTATTTTAGCCTCAATTGACCATCTTTTACCCGTTAGGCCTAGCGGCCATGCTGGGCATTCCTCGCGGCCTCCATGAGCTCAATTAGCTCGACCAACGCCGTTCCGTCGGCCGGATCGAGTCCCCATGACTTGGGGTCTGATTCAGGCTCGGCCTTTTCGCGATTTTCGCCAGCGGGTAATGAAATTATTGCAAATATCCCAGAAAATCGTGAACAAGAGGCACATTCTCGGTCGCAGAGCCCAGACCCCTCTACTGCCTCAGTTGAACAGAGGCACATACCCGCTGCCGACAGGGATAATGAGGACGCCCTATCATCTGTGTCCCAAACAACGGCAGTATTGACGACTTCGCGACTAGACGTCGGCACGAGGGTGCAGGCACGCGCACGCAAGATCGAAGAGGAGCTATCTCGGTTTTGTCTTGATGCCGGCAACCGCATTCCCGTAAATGCGCGTCATTTTATTATGGCGAGGGTCGTTGAGCTTGTAGAGCTATGCTCGGACCTGCGGGCGAACGCTGCATCGGAACGTGGAGCGGTGCTGGCCCTCAAGGACCAGCTGACCGAGACGCGAAGGGAGAACTCGGCGCTCCACCAGCGGGCCATCCTGGCCGAGTCCCGGTCCTGCCTCCTGCCGCCGGTGCCTGCTACCGATGACGCCGCAACTGCGGCCTTTCTTCCAACGCCGCTGGGCCGTCCTGCGGCGTTGCTGCCGACTTCCGGGCCGGGCCTTCCTGGTCAGTAGGCCCCTCGGACGTACGCCGCGGCGCTTTCCTCGGGTCTGGAGCCCCTCGGCCAGTCTTCGCGGACGTTGCCTGGAGGGACGTCCGCTCCGGCACTACCTCCTGGTTTCCACGAGCACGTGGCGTTTGTTACGCCACTTGCACCAACGACTACGCCTGCCCGGGACACTCTGCGGCTCATCAAGGCCAACATCGACCCGGTGGAGAAGGACATCCGGGACGTTATGCTCCGCCACACCCGGTACGGCATCACCGTTTTTTTCAAACACACTACAGACGCTACACAACATGAAGCGCGCCATAGAGGAGAATGCTGTAACGTGTCACGCCCTCTCGATGCGCATTGCCAGCAAACGCAACCCGCACGTCAGGTTCTCTGGCGTCGATCCCGACGTTCCCCCAGACGACTTCCCCGCTCGGTTAGCTGAGCGCAATCCACAATTACAGCTCGATATTAACGCGTGCAAAGTTAGGACTTCTCTGCGCGAAAGGTCTGGCACGCAGGCCATCTTCGTCGAGGTCAACCCTCAGGCGTTTGCGCGTATCCTAGAACAACCTCGCCTGTCTGTGGGATGGACTCCTATCAGGGCAGTTGAAGACTTGCACGTCCCTACTTGCACGTTCTGTGCACAGTACGGGCACGGTGAAGCTCGTGTCATTTGCGGCATGATGCGACACGCGCAGTGTGCACGCGTTGTGGCACAGAGGGCCACTTGGGCACAGACTGTGCGGTCCGCATGGGTGACCCCGCCGTTACCTGCGCCGAGTGCCGCCGCGCGGGATTGGAGGCCGCCGGCCATCCTACAGGCCATCCCCACTGTCCGCTCTTAGTGGACAGAGTGTCGCGGTTGCGTGCCCGTACCAACTATGGCGGCACTTAGCGGCGATTCGTCCGCCGCGAGGGCGGGTACTGGGGAGTCTTTAAACGTCCACTTCTTGCAGTTTAACATGGATCATGCCCGACGCGCCTTTTCAGTATTCTCCGACAGTATGTCTGAACGCGACGCACGATTGGCTGCTGTCTCAGACCCTTACCGACCATCTGGAAGGGTCCCTGCGTTGCCGCAGGACTATATCGTCTACTCCATCATTGACGACCCTTCGGCGATGATAATCACGCGCAACCCACCGTTTGACGTGTGCCCTGTACACGTCTCCAAGCACGTGGTAGCCGTATATTGTGAGGCGCGGTCTTTCACCTTTTTGTTTATCTCGGTGTACGCCCCGCCTCATTCCCCTTTTCGTTTATTTTTATTGGCTTTATACCTGGTATGCTTCGGCAGGTACAGGTTTTTCCCATGCCTTTATTTTTGCTTTTCTTTTTATCGCAACAATGGGAATGAATTTTACTGGGGCGGTACTTCTTTCAGCCAAGCAGCTGCAGAGAAGCGTGTACAGTGGCGGGCGGGGAGTTTGATTGGGGCGGCACTTCTTTCAGCCAAGCAGCTGCAGAGAAGCGTGTACAGTGGCGGGCTGGGAGTTTGGATTGGGGCGGTGCTTCTGCCTGGTCGGTGGCTGCGTCGGTCCCGCTTGGATTTCGGTATTTTGTGAGTTTTTCACCTTTCTCTACTCATTTTTTCGGTAGGACGAGGTTTTTAGAGGTCTCTAGACACGACACGACACGGTTTTTGTGAGCGGGAACGGTTATTTAGCTTAATTTCCCTGTTATCAGTTCTCGGCCTTCAGCCGGGCTGGCATCATGGCTGCCCATACGGGTATGAGCCACCGGTAGATAGATTAATTTCTAGCTACGTTGTAGTCATGTCCGTTGGCGATATTCCTAGCTCGGGGAGCTCGCCAACGGCACATGATGTTGGCATTTCGCCGCGCGGCGAGGAGAACTTTCAGGATTTTACGGCAGACGACGTCATTGGTAATTTCGCGAACGAAAATGCTATTTCTTCACAGGCAGCAGGTCTTGCAGATGGCTCGACGTTGAGCTCGGGTACTCAGTCAACTGGTGTGGACATCGCGCTATTGCGCCTATGGACGCAGGTAGTTGCACATCAGAATAAGATTGAGCACATTCTATTTGATGATAAAACGAAAGTGTCAAACAGCATCAGAGCGCAGGTGATTACGGAGCTCAACGCCATCGTCAAGGCAAGTGCGGAGTTCCAGGCGGCTGCGGCTTGGCGGGACGGGGTTGTCCAAGAGTTACGTCGACAGCTTGATGATGCCAGAAAGGAGGCGGCGGACCTCAGGGTGCGCTTGGCTGCTGGTGTCTCCCTGCCTCCGGTCCGGTCCTTTGCGGCGGTTGCGGCTTCTGCTGCGGTCCCTGGTGGAGCTGCGATGGTCGCTCCGGACATCGTGGACCGGAGTCTCGGGGGACCTTATGCTTCTTCTGTCAACGGGCCCTCTGTACAGTCCTTGCCTCTGCACGACCACGTCGCGTTTTTAACACCAATTGGTGAGTCGAACTCTCCCGCAAAGGATGTTCTCTCTTTGTTAAAGAGCAACATAGATCCTATCCAGGCAGGAATAGGACAAGTCACATTAAGATCTACCAGGCTCGGAGTGACAGTCTTAGCCAAAAATAAGTCGTCAGTGGACAATCTGAAAAAGGCAGTAGATGAATGTCAGATGACTAGAAACACGATAGTCGTACGCGTTCCTCAGAAACGACGTCCGCACGTCAAACTGGTTGGAGTAGACCCGGACGTCACGCCAGGAGGCCTCGTAGAGGCGATAATGAATAGGAATCCGGACTTACATTTAGATGTAGACACAATAAAATTGAGGACCTCTTTTAGAGAACGCAGCGGGAACTTTACTCACGTACTCGAGGTTTCACCCCACGATTTCAACAGCTTAATCAGTAAGCAGCAAATCTGCATCGGCTGGACATCGGTGCGAGTCTTTGAGGACTTACACGTCCCACTATGCACGCATTGTGCTACTTACGGGCACAGACGTAGGTTTTGCCCTCTGAAAGAAGACAACTCGCGTGCAGTTTGCACCAAGTGTGCAGGCTCGCACTTAACGCAAACTTGCATGATTAGAATGGGAGAACCGGGTGTTTGTTGTGCACCGTGTAGAGGTGTGGGTGCGGATGCAGAGGGACATCCAGCGGGCTTTAGAACGTGTCCGGTCTTAATAGAGAGAGTGGCACGCTTAAGAGCGCGTACTGAATATGGCGGGCAATAGAAAATTGTGCTGCTGTGCTCCCTATTTAGTTCTGGGGCGCAGCAGCGTTTTCCTTTTCTTCTTTAATGTATTTATTTTTAACGGAATTCGGTACAAGGGTGTTGTGCTGAATTTCGTTTTTGTTTTTGTTAATTTCTTCACTCTTTTATCATTCATTATTCCTCGCCGTATTTCATTGCGTTCTCTGGCAATCCCTCTGATAAGCAAGGTTTTATTTTTGGTTGGTGATATTACCGAAACCACTTGCACATACCTACTTAGTATTCTTTCACAAGCATAGTGGGTGTAACCCTCTGGTCTCTATGATCGTGAGATGCTATCTAGCGGCAAATTACATAAACATTCCAACGGGTATGTGCCACTTCGTCACTAGATGGCATGATGTTGTAGCCCCTTGCATCGGCACATACCTTCGTATGTGTATTACTGCAACACGTAGCGGGTTATTGCTTCACGGCAGTTTGCTAAAAGGCTGCCACTTACTATTCGCCTGTGGTAGTTTACCGAGTATGTGCCGCTATAATAGTACAGGACACGGCGATCCTTATGGCAAGACAATTGTAAATTATGGCGCCTCGGATATATTGGCATATACACCGGCTTATCTAAATTTATTAAAAGGACGATTCGGCAGATCTATCCTTTTCAATTCAAAATGGCTTTAACCAAAAACCTAACCTTTATACAAACCAATTTGGACCATTCTAAATCAGCAACCGAGGCGTTCGTAGACTTTGTTATAAACGAAAAAGTAGCCTTTGCAATAGCTTGTGATCCGCACATAAGGAATAACAACATTCCCGCTATACCAATTAGGTCGTACAAATTTGCAGCCTCAGAAAACCCGAGAGTAGTAATATTTGGCCAAGATTCGAACTACGATTGTTTTCCAATTTTAATTACACCCTATGTCGTTGCCATAAGGATCTCGTCGTCGGCGTTAGAGTTTGTGCTAATAGCCGTATATGCGCCCCCGCACCGTGACATTGAGCAGCATTTAGATTCCATCACTAGTTGTTTATTGCGCTCTGATGCAGCCAACGTAATAATAGCCGGAGATTTTAATGCCAAACATCCGAACTGGGGACGGTGCTCGTCAGACGCACGAGGTGTGTCCTTAATGCAGTTCGTGTGTCAACACGATATGATCATCTTAAATGACCCGAACTCGGAACCTACTTACGAAACGGACTATACTTACAGCTGGATTGATGTTACGATGGCGTCCAGGGATTTCGTAAACACCGGGTTTGCGTGGAGAGTTCTTGACGACCTCATTCTGTCTGAACATAAGCTGATCGAATTCGCATTCCACGTCGCACAGCTACCCTCACGCAAGAAACTAACCTTTGCTGGCAAAACCAATCTCACCTATGCCATCCGTGATGAAGCATGGTTCGCGTCCGTTCAGGGCGCAGATCTCTCTTCAGCGCAGGCATTGGATTTGTTGCTCACGAAATTTTATCAAATATTTAACGGTCATCACCGCCGAAACTTGAGAAGGGTCAAATCTGGCCCTCATAAGCCAAATGCATGGTGGACGGCAGAGCTCGACGCGGAACGTACGCATGTCAGAAAGCTGAGGAAGTCCTTTCAAAAGACGAGGGATCCGGAGATGAGGGAGACTTTAAGGAGCATTTTTTCGACTGCCCGTACAAAATATCGTAACAACATCAGAGAGGCCAAGGAGGCAGCCATTAAACGGACTTGTACAGATTATACAAAGAGACGAGTATTCGGCCTACCTTTTAAGGAGGCCTTTCACAAACTAAGACCACCTAGATAACCCCTTAACGGACACGCCTTATCATAAGGTATTGAGGGAAATGGCTGCATTGCCTCCAATATCACTCGTTAATGACAAGCCGTTCTCCAATCACGAGATCGAGCATGCGATGGCAGTAGCCAAGAACAGCTCTGCTCCCGGACTCGACATAATAACACTTCCCATGCTTAAATCCATACACAAATATCATCCTAATTTTTTTCTATTTCATTTTTAATTCGGCTCTAAATTTAGGTTACTTTCCAACTGAATGGCGCAAGGGACGCATTATTTTTATCCCAAAACCCGGTAGACCTCCGGACGAAACGTCATCATATCGGCCCATAGTAATGAACTCCTTATTCGGAAAAATTTTAGAGCGCTTACTAAATTCCCGACTTTATTATTTCTTACATTCCAATAACTTAATTCACCCGCACCAATATGGATTTACGCATGGGAAGAGTGCCGTCATGGCACTATACGAACTCAAAAGAAACCTAGAGCACCTCAAGAGGAATAACATTCCGACCATTCTTATATCGCTGGATTTTAAAGGGGCATTCGACTCGGTGTGGCACCCGATGGTGCTGCACTTCCTGCAGAAGCACGGGTGCCCGAGGAACGTTTACAGCCTCTTGAAATCTTTTCTAACAGAGAGATCGGTTGTCTATAAATCAAACTTAGGGGAGGTATCTGAGCAACCCACACTCGGGAGCCCTCAAGGGTCACCCATAAGCCCTCTGCTATGGAACCTAATCATCTACGGCCTCTTAGATTTAGATTGGCCTGCGCAGGTAACAGTGCAGGCGTATGCTGACGACACCGTCCTCCTCATACATGGCAGCACTAAGACATCTTTGGAACGATTAGCGCACGAGGCATTAGCGAAGGTGGCGCAATGGTCGGCAGAAGCCAAAGTACAAGTCAGCGCCCCCAAGTCGTTTTACTTAGCTTTCCCGCACCGATGCGCTGCCGTAGGGAGCCCGTCCTTTCGGGTGCGCATGGGTGAGACAAATTTACAGCGGAAAGACACCATTAAAATTTTAGGGGTTATATTCGATTCTCGATTAGGATTCAAACAGCATTTAGATTACGTCAGGGAAAAATTAGAACTCATGGCACCCAAAATTATAGCTTATTTCAATATGCATTATTCGGGGACGGGAAACGCTCTAAAAATGATATACACGCAGATCATAATTCCGACGATCACCTATGCAGCACCCGTCTGGTGGCACCCTTATCCGGATTCGATACTGCAGTTTAAACTGAACTCATTACACCGAGTGCCGTTGCTCGCGCTAACGCGCGCGTATCGTACGACACGCACGGCGGCGTTACAGATACTTGCGAGAGCCCCTCCGCTGGAGCTAGAGCTCGAGCGTCTGTGTGCCGAATTCTCGCTATTCATACAGAGGCAACCTACGTGTTATGGGCCTCGGTACTACCATCCCCACGAGATAGAATACATGATGGATCCTTGGAGCGTTCATCCCTCGGAGAGGTACCGCTGCGAGTTCCAGAAACTGACGTCCCTAGACGCAGAGCAGATGTCGCGCATGCCTGCCATACACGTGTACACGGACGGATCGTACACGCAACTGGCGGCCGGCGCTGCGTACGTGGTACTCTCGAGGAGGCAGGAGGTCATACATGTCGGAAGGTTTAAGATACTGAACGCCAGTGGAGCCTTTTGTGCGGAAACTGCAGCGATGGTGGAAGCCCTTACATACCTCTGCGACCGCACTTACGCATTGCCGGTGCACGTCTACACCGATTGTTTATCACTGTTGATGGCCCTCGAAAACGTGAAAGTTTCCGATGCGAGGGTTTTTAAAATTAACCGGTTACTGCACGCGCTTCAAAGTAAAACGCCTGTAAGACTATTCCATGTTCGGGGGCACTCAAATGTATACGGCAATGACCTGGCCGACATGGCGGCCGCCGCGGCTACAAAGTATGGATTAATTCGGTACTCCAAAATGTCTATACGCTCGATTCGGACTAAATTCCACAAGCAGATGACGTTGCATTGGTACAACCATTGGCACAATTCTAACGGCGGCACCCAATTGTATAAATGGGTCTCCAATGTCCACGCCATTCCATCATTTTTCCCGCCGAACAAATCCATCGTTCGTATTATAACGGGACACGGAAGATTTCCGTATTACTTAAAGAGATTGGCCTAGCGCCGGACGACATGTGTTACTGTCGCCGGCCGTGCACATCCTTCCTTCATTATCTAAATGAGTGCCCCATGACTGAATACCTCGTCTCGGGCATTGGGGGCAACCCCCAGGGCCTCCCGTACGAGGAGTCCCAATTCCCGACGCTCTTGGTAAACAAAAGAACTAGAGCCATACTGATACGAATCGAGCGCTTAGTCAGTAGAGCGCTACCAGACTTCGCTCGAGCGATACAGAACCCGGATGCCGACTGAGCTCAGTCTATCGTGCGGGCGCCCCCATGACTTTATCCCCACTCTGCCTTACCATTGCACGATCCTTGTGTCTGGCTTCTTTCTTACGTGCACGACTCCGTGTATTACTCCACAGGGGCATGCCGCCAAGTGGCCTTATGCATGAGCTGCATGGGCATTATTTGCCCGGAGCAAACTGCTATGCTGCCGTTGGGCGCCGTGGCTGGCGCGATCCTAGCGTCTGGGGAGGCCGGGTACCCCTACAGTGGGTAACTCATTGGCGTGCACAGCGTAACGGTGCCGCTCTCCCGGCTGAAAGCCGTGGCTGGCTTTGGCTCCAGCGGCAAGGAGCGCGGCACATCGAGTGTCTTCACAGACACTTAGCATGCATCTTCTTGCATGCCTATCTAATTGCTACTTTTCAGCTCGTTAACTGCTCAGAATGGCTCTAATCCTCCCAACACCGCAAACGGTGCATGCCTCTCGTAGACCTCATTGCGAGTCTCAGGAGCCACCCCAAGTTCCAGCATGCCTTGGGAAGAATCACAACTCCTCTGATGACATCATTAATAACCGCACGCACAGTGCATGTTGTCCCACCCTAACTCCCTCCGTGCTTGTAGCGCCGCAGCGATGGCCAACAGGTGACCTGCGATTGAGAGGTTCAGTCATGGGACGACCGTACCATTCCCTCTCCTTGTATACAGTTACCCTCCTATTCTTCCTCATCCCCCATATTAGGGGGAAGGGTGCCGCTGTAAAGTGCTAGTGTTTCAGCTTGAGCGGGCTAGACGGCTCGCCTTGTGGCGGCGTAAACGTTTTTATCATCCCCTGGAGGCCGGTCCAGCGTTGCAATAGAGCGGCGTTTGGCCGGTGTCCTTTGCACTCATCTTCTTTTTTAGTTTCCAGGCACCCCATCATTGTACAGGTCAACAGACGTTCATGGTTCACAGCATCACCGGTGCACTGCCAACCAGGACCTCTGGGGCCCTCGGGTCCTCTTGGGCACGCCCTGTCTCGTCTCATCGTTCCGGGCATCTTCTTCATAATTCATCATCAATAAAGGCCTACGTGAGTGCTTTGTGTGCTCGCTGAGCCAACACCTTAGGATGCAGATGCGTTACCGTGCCCACCTTTTTTCTTCCAATTGGCTTTTCCCACTAAATTTGCGTCTTGGGTAGTTTTTATACCCCTTTTCGTTTATTTTGATTGGTTTTATGCCCGTTATTGCTTTCAGTAGGAGCGGGCTTGC